>NC_059115.1:56788065-57058065 GCF_020740685.1 Jaculus jaculus
TTTACTTTTCAGGACGGGCAGGAATTATCATAGACAATCACTTTGGGGGAAGTGTGGAATCAGATTCTGTTTTCCATGATTGTCTAGGTCCTGGGGGTGTTTTAGAAGAACACACGGCCACTGACTGGGGCAATAACATGATTTCTTAGGCAAAAAAAAAAAAAATAGCTTCCTATTTTGAAATGTAGCTTCTTTGCATAACAATGAGATTATTAAACAGACCGAGAAATTATTGCAAGATCCTATGGCCATTTTTAAAACAATTGAAAACATGCTGCAAATCCGATTTCGTGTGTTTAGACAAAGCTACGTGTGACCACTTCTCAAGAACAATAGCAACATACGTCCAAAGTTCTCTTCTCAATTTAAAAGGATGCTGCTGTTTTCATTAAGAAACTTTATTAATGGATTTCTTTCTGTTTTGCATGAAAGTCCCTTAATCCTCAGAAGGATGATGATTTTTAAAAATTATATCCTTTTGTACTCACTGCTGAAAAGAACCAAATTCCATTCTGTCTCCTCTAAATAGAGGGGGAAAAAAAAAAACCGATGCGGTCAATGTTAATTTTCTTTCCTTGTACACCCTGCTCAGAAACAAGAGACATGCTGGAGTCATTGTAGCAGTGACCATGGGCATTTCTGGTTTGTAAGCACCTAGGGCGCCCCTAACGTGTACAAGTCATGCACCGCGTAATGGCAGGGATTGTCCTGAGATGTGTCACTGCAGAGATGGGGGGCACTTTGGAGATGTAGGGCAGTCATGAGTCACAGCCTCTTGAAGCAACCAAGTAATGTGGTAAACATGGATGTGGGAGGCAGCGCTTTTACAGCCAAGGGCTTTTAATAAGTAGCAGGACTATAGTCCAGAATAATAATTAAAAGTAGAGTAGCTGGGCGTAGTGTCACACACCGGTGATCCCAGAACTGGGGAGGTAGAGGCAAAGAGATTAGGAGTTCAAGGTCATCCTCTGATACACAACACATTTAAAACCAGCTAGAATACATCGAAGGACCCAGGTTTGAGTCCTCAGTACCCCACATAAGCCAGATGCAAAAGATGGCACAAGTGTTCATTTGCAGTGGCTGGAGACCCTGACGTGCCAGTTCTTTCTCTCTCTCTCTGTATCTTTAAGGGGGGGGGACACAGTATCTATGTGAAGCAGCAATATGGTTATTATCATTAGGAAGTATTTTATACTGTACATAATTATATGTTCTATGCCTTTATACAACTGGCAATTTGTCTGCACCAACATCATAAGGAAAACATGAGTAATGATTTGAACCATAGTTTTACAATGGCTGCATCACCAGGCGACACGAATTGTCCCCATTCCATTGTAATCTTATGGGACCACCATAGTATGTGTAGTCAGTATTGACTGAAGTATTGTTATGTGCCTTCTGACTGTATATTAACTTATTTCATCCTCAAAACAATGCTTTCAGGGGGATATATTATACTACTTAAACATAAGACAAGAATATAGTGTGAAGTCACAAAGAGCAAATAGAGCCAATTTACTATCCAAACACTCTGATTTCTAAGTCCACATTCCTTTTTTAACATATCTATCTTACTTTATCTTATCCTATTTAATATTTTTTTCCCGAGGTAGGCTCTCACTGTAGTCTAGGCTGACCTGAAACTCACTCTATAGTCCCAGCAATCCCCCTGCCTCTGCCTCCCAAGTGCTGGGATTAAAGGTCATTCTGCTGGTTTTTTGTTTGTTTGTTTGTTTTTTGTTGTTGTTTTTTTTTTGGCCAATGTTCAAACTGTCATATTCTATCCCATGTCCTCTAGACCAGTGCAAACAAAGATGGGGGACATCTCTCTCTTCTGTTCTAAACTCTTCTCATACGTGGGTAATAAGCTACAATCTGCATTAATTGCCAAAATAGCAACACTGAACATTTTGAAATGGTGTCTATCACTCAGAACACAAGAAATGCTCATACTTGGTGGCTCAGAGCTTGGGAAATTACAGCTTATTAAATCTCAACATAGAGCCACATAGTAACAAATTTGCTTTTTGGTTATGGGAGCTTTGAGGGAAAAGAAACCATCACCCATGTACAAGGGACATCTACATCCAGGGATCTGAATTTCTCTGCTGGGTCTCAACTGCGTCTTTCAGAAAGTGGTCAGCTGATTTTTTTTTTTCCCACTACATTTTCTTTGATGTTCTACCTTGTGTCAAGCACAGGAATATCTATGCAGCATGGAGGTGATGCAACACCTCTCAGGACAAGGAAGTCAAGGTGGAATTTCTCAGAACTGAAGTGACAAGAGCCTCTTAAAGCCCAGGGCTTAGGTTGACAAGAACAATTTTTTTTGTTTTGTTTTGTTTTTTGTTTTTCGAGGTAAGGTCTCACTCTAGCCCAGGCTGACCTGGAATTCACTATGGAGTCTCAGGGTGGCCTCAAACTCACAGTGATCCTCCTACCTCTGCCTCCCGAGTGCTGGGATTAAAGGCGTGTGCCACCACGCCTGGCAAGAACAATTTTTTTGAATATTTGTTTATTTATTTACAAACAGAGAGAGAGAGAGAAGACAGACAGAATGGGTGTGCCAGGGCCTCCAGCCATATGCATGCATCACTGTGTGCACCTGGCTTTACATAGGTACTGGGGAATTGAACTCCAGTCATTAGGTTTTGCAGGCAAGTGCCTTAACCGCCAAGCCATTTCTCTAGCCCGAGAATCATTGTTTTGTTAGGTGGCCTTAGATTCCTTCCTATAGAAGATGTAACTAATGCCTCACCTCCTCTCCTTCCTAGCATATGGTAGATTTGACCTTCTCAGAACCTTTGTTCTGAGACACAGGTATGTAAACAGTTCTGTCCAGGGGCTGGAGAGATGGCTTAGCGGTTAAGGTACTTGCCTGTGAAGCCTAAGGATCGAGGTTCGATTTCCCAGGACCCACATTAGCCAGATGCACAAGGTGGCACATGCGTCTGGAGTTCATTTGCAGTGGTTGGAGGCCCTAGCTGGCACATGCTCTCACTGTCTCACACTTTCTCTTCCCATTCCTTACAAATAAGTAAGTAAAATTTTTTTTAAAAAAAAACAAGGTCTGTCTAATAGAATGTGAGTACAAACGTTTCTTCCCCGGGTTGCCTCTACTCCTCCAGCCTCTGTGGGTTGAAAAGACAGAAGAGGACCTGAAGATGGGAAGAGATATGAGACCCTTGTCTCACCCCAACAAAGGCAAAAATAGAGAATATTTGATGTTCTGAGGTGGCCATCTGCCTTCCCATCTCCCATCTCAGGAAAAGGGGCAGTGGAGTCTTTATGAAGGGTACCACAGAGAGACATAGCAGAAACGACAGGGTAAAGGGACATGCCTTGATGGGTAGAAGCAGTCAGATTCTGATGGAAGGCTCGGACCCCTTCCACACCTGGAGAGAGGAAGGGGGTTGGGAAACACAGGGCAGCAAAGCTATGGACATTAGTAGTGGCCAGGCCTGCATTCAGTGTGGGGCAAGAGCCATGAGGGGCTCCTGGAGGCCTCTGAGATTGCCCAAAAACAGACACAAGATTGTCTGCAGCTTCATTCAGCCAAAGGAGCATGTATTGGTCTATTTTCTGTTGCTATAGTAAGATCTCTTAGTCTGGGTGCTATGTCAAGAAAAGAGATTTGGGCCGGAGAGATGCTTAGCTGTTCAGGCACTTGCCTGCGAAGCCTAAGGACCATTGGTTGACTCCTAGATCCCACCTAAGCCAGATGCACAAAGGCGAGGCAAGTGCAAGGTCGCACATGCCCACTAGGTGGCGCAAGCGTTTAGAGTTCAACTGATGCGGCTGAGGCCCTGGTGTGCCCTCTGTCTCTCACTCTCTCTAAAATAAAATATAAAAAATAAAGGAAAAGAGGTTTATATAGACCACAATTTGGAAAACCAAAAGCCTGAGACCAAACAACCCCCCTCCGCCCATTGATTCAGCCTTTAGTGAGGGCTTTATACTGCATGGCATGCAGGGGGTAGTGGAAGAGCTTACAGGTGAGACGGGAGGCCAGAGGAATTCAGGGGCCAGACTTGTTCTTTTACAGCAGCTCGCTCTTGCAAAAACTCACTCATCTCATAAGACCAACATTAATCTCTTCTGAGAGCCATGCCCCAATGACCTAATTCCCTCTTGTTGAGCCTGCATCTCTTAAAAGTTTCGCTCCCCGTGAATACCACCAAGCCTCCAGCTCATGAGTCTTTGAGGGACAAACCATATCCCAACTGTAGCAACCACAAAAAAGGTACTCACCATAGTTTTATTTATTTATTTTTATTATTATTATTATTTTGGTTGTTCGAGGTAGGGTCCTACTCTAGACCAGGCTGACCTGGAATTCACTATGTAGTCTCAGGGTGGCCTTGAACTCATGGTAATCCTCCTACCTCTGCCTCCCGAGTGCTGCGCCACCACACCTGGCTGCTTTTTATTTTTTGAGATATAGTCTTACTATGTAACCCTGGCTGGAACTCCATGTAGACCTGATCGGCCTTGAAGTTGCAATGATTCTCCTGCTTCTGCCTCATGAGTTCTGGGATTATACACATACGCCACCAGGTTTCAGAGGTTCTTTTACTTTTGCATGTATATATGTATGTGTATGCATGTTCACACATGTGTGCAGGTGCATGTGTGCATGCATAGGGAGGCCAGAAGTCAATGTCAGGTGTTTTCCTCAGTCTCTCTCCACCTTTTATTTTTTGCTTTTTGAGGTAGGGTCTCACTCTAGCCCAGGCTGACCTGGAGTTCACTATGTAGTCTCAGGGTGGCCTCGAAATCGCTGCGATCCTCCTACCTCTGCCGCCTGAGTGCTCGGACTAAAAGCGTACACCACCGCACCCAGCTCAGACTGCCTTTTATTTTTTTTTTATGAGAGAGTGTGAGAGAGAAAATTGGTGCGCCAGGGCTTCTAGCCACTGCAATCAAAAGACACGTGCCCCCCCTTGTGCGCATGTGTGAACTTGAGAGCTTGCTTCACCTTGTATGTCTGGCTTATGTGGGACCTGGCGAGGCAAACATGAGTCCTTAGGCTTCACAGGCAAGTGCCTTAACCACTAAACCGTCTCTCCAGTGCTCCGTCTTATTTTTTGAGACAAGGTCTTTCATCGAGTCAAGACCACGTTAATGCGGGTACACTAGCTAGCCAGCAATTCTAGGGATCCCACTGTATCTGCCTCCGCAGCCCTGGAGATAAAGGTATGCACTGTTACACCTAGCTTTTACAGGGGTGCTGGGGAGCCGAACTCAGGTCCTCCCAGTTGCATGACTTTATCCATTTCCCTTTTTCCTCGAAAGTTAAACAAAAACAAGACACCGGCCCCCCCCACACCAAACATAAGCACCCCAGCTCCCTCCACTCAGGATTCACAATGGTGAAAGCGTTGTCGCTTTTGCTTCAGAATTTCCTTCTCTGTTTTGTTTTGCCCCCCAGGCCGAGGATACATCCTCTCTTCCCCGGTGATGCCCAGGTTCCCTAGAGGTTTCCAGAAAGAAGAGAGAGAAACACCCTAAATTTTGCTCTGGAGAGAGAGGAATCTGACATCCCTTGAATTTGGTGTGACGCGGGGCAGAGCAAGGTCCCGAGACCTGTGCAGTCCTTGAAACTGCGCATGGCTTCTGAACAAGGAGAGTCACCTGCTCATCTCGCCCTCAAGTGGAAGTGTTAGCTCCTGGCCAACCCTGCCACACTGCTTCCCACTCAAGCCTACATTGGCTATTAAATGTGTGACGGCTGATAACCGTTGAAGACTGGATTTAGAATCACCTAGGAGGCTCACCTCTGGGCCTGTCTGTGAAGGCATTTCCAGACACATTGAACTGAGGAACAGAGAGACTCTCCCAAAATGTGGATGGTACCATTTCATAGGCTGAGTCGCCAGACTGAATAGAAAGAGAAGGCTTCACAGAGGCAAGTGCCTTAACTGCTAAGCCTTCTCTCTAAGCCCCCCCAGATTTGATTCCCCAGAACCCACGTAAGCCAGATGCACATGGTGGCACATGTGTCTGGAGTTCATTTGCAGTGGCTAAAGGCCCTGGCACACCTATTCTCCTTCTCTGTCTCTGTGTGTGTCTCTGTCTGTCAGATAAATAAATAATGCCAGGCATGGTGGCACACGCCTTTAATCCCAGCACTCGGGTGGCAGAGGTAGGAGGATCTCCATGAGTTCAAGGCCACCCTGAGACTACATAGTGAATTCCAGGTCAGCCTGGACCAGAGAGAGACCCTACCTTGGAAAAACCAAAAAATAAATAAATATAAACATATATGAAGAGAAAGAGATAAAAATAAACAGAAAACCAGTGGAGCCTCAGCATTCATCTCTCTGTTTCCAGACTGTGGCCACAGCGTGACCTGCTACCAGGCCTTCTCCACAATGATACAACTATGTCACTTCTTAAACCTTGAACCAAAATAATCCCTTGCTTGTCTAAATTGCTTTGTCGGGTCTTTTGTCACAGCAATGAGAGAAGTAACCGTTATACTGGCATAGTCACATGAGGTTTGTTCACCCACGGAGTCCTTGCCCACAAAAATAGAGCCAAATATAAACTTAGTACGCGTTACTGTGAAACTAGGTAGGAAAAGTATGGCGTTGCATAGGAAGGGTAGCTGAGGAGGAAATAAAGCTCCTCTTGGGGCCATTTAGGGACTGGATTTCATTGGCAAGGGCTCTAGATGTGCCAGGGAGTCAGGAGCAGTAACACCATGTGTCACAGTATACGTGATCTTCCCCCAGCAAACTTCCTTGCCCAGAGACGTCCCCCCCTCTTGTTCATCTGGACAGGTCTAAAGAAGTCATAAATCAACCTGGGATCTTTATGTATTTGAAACTGAATCATTTTCTCTATAGATCCTGAGATTTATAATGTCTGCCCTGCTTGCCCCAAGGTCCCTTTCTAGAGCGGGGAGATTTTCCGATGCCCTGAACTGCCCTGCTGCAGCGTGAGGCCTCCAGAGGCACTGCGCATGCGCCTGGGTGCGCACAGCTGGCTGCGAGTGTCCCCCAGGGCAGAGGGGGTGCGCAGGTACAGGTGAGACCAGAAAGCAAGGCATTCACAGGGTCCCCTCTACACGCCCCCCCCCCCCCAGGCACTCACGACCCTCCCACAGTGAAAGCCTTGTTTCTCTGTAATAAAGACAGATGCCGTTCATCAGCCAGCCGCCGCGTCCATAGTCAGCTCCGGAGCAGAGCACCTGCTGAAGGTGGACAGCTGACCCACGCTCGCTGCCCTCCGGGGACTTCCCGGCAACAGTTACCAGCTGCTGCTAGATGGTATTAAGTGCTTTCTCTGTGCTTTCTAGTTGTTCCACAGTAAGCATGCATTGTTTTCTGAAATGCTTCCTCCCCACTAAGGATAAGGAGTGAAGATTGCCCTACATCCTTTTCCCTACTGTTACAAGATGCTCCTTGTAGAAAGGGCTCCACACTGTACACCAGGATTCCTACAACTCCGGAAGGAATAGCACTCTCCAGGAGATTTAGGGAGCTCCTAGTGCATAGAATAACCATGTTCTTGGCAGGTTTGTTTCGCTCTCCTTGCCTTGCTAGCTAGCAAAATGGAGTCGTGATGGTTCCTACCTCTTGGGCTCTGTCTGAGGATTCAATGGGCAGGAAGCACCTGCTGTAGTGAGCACCCACCTCTTTCTCTCACCTTACCCACCCTCTCTTCTCTCTCTCTCTCTCTCTCATACATACTCCCCTCTCTCTCTTTCTGTCACTCTCTCATACACACACTCAATTACACACACTCTTTCTCTCTCTCTCTCTCTCTCTCTCTCTCTCTCTCTCTCTCTCTCTCTCTCTCTCAACATGGTTCTTGGCCATTCCCACAATGGGATTGTAGACAAATGGCCTGTGGACTTTATTAAAACACACATACTGGGGCTGGAGAGATGGCTTAGCAGTTAAGCGCTTGCCTGTGAAGCCTAAGGACCCCGGTTCGAGGCTCGATTCCCCAGGTTCCACGTTAGCCAGATGCACAAGGGGGCGCACGCGTCTGGAGTTCGTTTGCAGAGGCTGGAAGCCCTGGTGTGCCCATTCTCTCTCTCTCCCTCTATCTGTCTTTCTCTCTGTGTCTGTTGCTCTCAAATAAATAAATAAAAATTAAAAAAAAAACACACACACATACTGACTCAGAAAGTTTGGGGTGGAGGCCAAGATTCTACAGTTCCAGCAAGCTACGAGTGCTATCCTGGGTAGGTCAACAGACCACACTCTGAGTCATAAGGAATAGGATAATTCAATTTCTTCTTGGGATTTCCAGAACCAAAATGTTCTAGACTGTGTTCAGATGCAGCCATGCTATCCTGTGGCCTTTCCTCTCTCTTGAGTAGCTTTATGTCACCCAGTCCCTCGGTAAATACAGTCACTCGCTTAGGTGTGTGAGGCCGTCGGCTGCTTCTTGGAAAACAAGGCATTTGTCGTAACATGGGGCCTCTGGTCTGGTGGAGTTTGTATTTAACAGGTTAACATCTCAATGCAGCCGCACTAGCCAGGCCTGGATACTAAATGAGGGCTGGAGAACATGACTGAGAGACAAGACGGCGGAGTCTATTTTAAATTCCATACAGAACCAAGGCCCAAATATACTTGCTTTGAAATGCTGAGGAGGAACGTGTGCTTCCAGATGCGGGGTCTCATCAATAAGTCTTAATGTGAAAGCCATTTCTACATGCTCTCACAGGACACGGGATGTCATGGTGGACCGTTAAATGTTCATAGCGGCAAGGTCTGCTCATTGCGCGTCGGTGGAAGCGCCCTGGGTTGAGATGCAGAAACATCTGGAATGTGGACCCACAGGCCGGCGGCTGCTCTGCACGGCTGTACCCATTGTTTAAACAACATGTTCAACTCGTCTGGCTGCATTTTGCGGGTCTTGCCACCTCTGCTTTATTCCATTTGAAGATTGTTATTTGCTATGGAAACAGTGATGTCAAATTGATGTGGGTGGGGCTCCGGGCCACAAATATAGTCCATCTCACAGGGTGCAAGTTATTATTAGATTTTAGAAGTTGCCAGCTGTGGGGAGGTCACCCCTCCAGGGCCCCATAATTTGGTGGTGGATCAGGATTTTGTAGTTGTTGTTTTACAATATAGATGACTGGACCAAGTTTCCTTGCTCATGTGAGGCAAGCGTTGTACCATCGGGCTACATTCTCAGTTTTGTGTTTTGGATGGAGCAGTCTGGCAGGCTGCTAGGATTAAGGCACACTGGGAGAAAGTATAATTTTGAAATAGCATGAGTGTGCTGGCCCAGCTAACATAGGGCATGATCCGCCTCACCTGTAGAAACAATGGGAGCAGATGTGCGAGGTGACTTAGAATGATTCTACCATTTATTGTTTTGGTTGTTTTTTGTTTGTTTGTTTGGTTTTTGAGATAGGGTTTCACTCTAACCCAGGCTGACCTGGAATTCACTATGGAGTCTCAGGGTGGCCTTGAGCTCCCGGCAATCCTCCTACCTGTGCCTCCCGAGTGCTGGGATTAAAGGCGTGTGCCACCATGCCCGGCTATTTTTTTGGTTTTTCAAGGTAGTATCTCACTCTAGCTCAGGCTGACCTAGAATTCAATATGCAGTCTCAGGCTGGCCTCAAACTCGTGGTGATTTGATTACTTGCTATATGTGGCCACACATTGAGAAAGATGATCAAATGTTAGAATCATTTTATGAAGGGCTGTTGCCCTAGGAAGCAGACATTCTGTGTGTGTGTGTGTGTGTGTGTGTGTGTGTGTGTGTGTGTGTGTGGCATGCATGTGTGTATGTGCATGGTCATATGTGTGTGGGTGCACTGTACGTGCAGGTGCGTGTGCACATGTGTGTGTATGTATGTGTGGAGGCCAGAGGTCAATGCCGAGTGTCTTCCTCTATCCTCCTCTAGCTTATGATTTTGAGATAGGGTCTCTTACTGAATCTAGAATTCCCTAATTCAGTTGGACTAGCTAGCCGGAAAACCCTACAAACCCTCCTGCCTCAGTCTCTCCAGCACCAAGATTACAGGCCCAGGCAGCCACGCCCACTTTTTTGTGAGTGCCGAGAGTCCAAACTCGGGTCCTCAGGCTTACAAAACGGCACTTTACCCACGGAACCACGTCCTTAGCCCTAAGCATGCCTTTTTGGTTTTTTTGTTGTTGTTGTTGTTGTTTGTTTTGGTTTTTGGTTTTTCGAGGTAGGGTCTCTGGTCCAGGCTGACCTAGAATTCACTATGTAGTCTCAGGGTGGCCTTGAACTCTCAAGTGATCCTCCTACCTCTGCCTCCCGAGTGCTGGGATTGCGCCACCACACCCGGCCCACTTTTTGAAGGTAAGGAATTTCTATGAAGTGTGCATACTTTTGAAAATGGGGGTTTCTAGAGTTTTCTGGCTAGCTTTTGAGTTTAATAGGGCTGAAGTCAGCAGTAACTGCTATGGGAAACTGTGGGTTCAGAGAGAAAGCTTAGCCGTGGCTCATGGGGGACTGGAGGTGCAAACAGAACTGTCCAACAGCATCACTTATCTTTCTGAACAGATGCTGATTCCATGCTAAGCGTTCAACCTTCCATTCTCCTGATAGAATGTTAGCCGGGCGTGGCGGCACATGCCTTTACTCCCAGCACTCAGGAGGCAAAGGTAGGAGGATCACTGTGAGTTCAAGGCCACCCTGAGACTACGTAGTAAATTTCAGGTCAGCCTGGGCTAAAGTGAAACCCTAACTTGAAAAAAAAAAAAAAAAAAGTTAACTCCATCTCACAGATGTAGAAATGGACTTTAGAGAGAGTGAGTCTTTGCCCAAAGTCATAACAAAGTGACAAAAGAACTGGAACCCTTTCTTTCTCTAGAACCAACTTTCTTAGCAACCATGCTACCATGTCTTTAAAGAAAAAAAAAATTGATGACCTGGAACCTGCTGGTTCTCACTGGATCCCTGAAGCACATATTGCTGTAATCACAATGCTGGTAGAAATCACCCAACTAAGAGCAGCTTGTGTGAGAAAAAGAGGTTTATTTTGGCTTACAGGCTTGAGGGAGAAGCTCCATGATGGCAGGGAAAATGATGACATGAGCAGAGGGTGGCCATCACCCCCTGGCCAACATAAGGCAGACCATAGCAACGGGAGACTATGCCAAACATTGGCATGGGGACACTGGCTATAACACCCATAAGCCCTCCCCCAACAATACACCACCTCCAGGAGGCTTTAATTTCCAATTGCTGTCAGCTGGGGAACCTAGCCTCCAGAACACCTAAGTTTATGGGGGACACCTAAATCAAACCACCACATTCTGCCCCTGGCCCTCATAAACCGATAACCATTCAAGATGTAAAATGCAAAGCAAAGTCCTCATAATTTTTATCAATTCCAATGATGTTCATACATCCCCATGGTCCAAGATCTTTTAACTGAGCCATAATACAAAAAAAAAACCTCCCCCAAAATCCATAATGGCACAGAATAGACATTCACACTGCAAAAGAGGGCACTAGGCATAGCAAAGTCAGCCAATACCATATTTAAAACAGGGAAAACATCAAACTCTGTAGCTTCAAGTCCGACAACTTGAGCCAGTGACAAATCTCCAAGTCCAGTAATTCTAACCAGCAAGTCTCTGATATTCCAATTCTGCCCCTCCAGCTAGGCTACTCACAGTCCTGGAAAACTTCATCAGGCCGGCAGCTTTCCTCAGCAGCCATCTCGTGGTCCTGGCAGCTCCACTGGATCTCCACTGCAATCCACCGTTCATTCTCACGGCTCCATTGGGTCTCAGTGCAGGCAATCCTGCTTCACACTGCCCATAGCCATTTCCAAAACACAAGACCATGTTACAAACTCAATGACCCTCTCTTTCCTGCACTTCTTATACTCCACAATACCAGGTAGGGTGCCAATTTGTTAATTGGGGGAACAGAGCAGACTGAAGAACAGGACACTTCTTGAGCACTCAGGCCCCTTCAAAAGAGTCTACATTCTTCTTGTTGCCCCAGTGCAGGTCAGCTGGCCCAATCTCAAAGGTTGTAATCTCTTAATTGCAGCTGAACAGGCAGCAGTTTGCCCAAAGATTTCATTTTTTCTGTGCCATATCCCTCTGCTCACACCAGTTCATTTCTACATAAAACAACCGTGCAGAATTTCTCAGGACATGAGCATAACAGCAAGCTTTTCATATAAACTGCCTCTAATCCAGTCCAAGCTCTTTCTCACCCTCATATGCTAAACTTCACAATCCATAGTTTTACTGCATTCAGGTCTTTCAACGCTGACCAGAATAGTCCATCAAGCTGTGCTTAGAGCACTGCAAGACCTCTCTTAGGCCAAGGTTTCAAGTCCTTCCATATTCCTCTTGAAAATCAGCTCCAAATGGCCAAAGACACAGGTGTCTAGCAGCAACCCCACTTCTGGTACCACTTTACTGTTGCAGTCAGGTTCTCATTGCTGGTAGAAATCACCTAACCAAGAGCAGCTTGTGAGGAAAAAGAGGTTTATCTTGGTTTACAGGTTTGAGGGGGAAGCTCCATGAGGGCAGGGAAAATGAAGACATGAGCAGAGGGTGGACATCACCCCCTGGCCAACATAAGGTGGACCATAGCAACAGGATAGCATGCCAAATACTAGCATGGGGAAAATGGCTGTAATACCAATAATCCCACCCCCAACAACACACTCACTGCCTTAAGGAGGCTTTAATTTCTAATTGCCATCAGCTGGGGAACCTAGCATCCAGGACACCTAAATTTATGGGGGCACCCAAATGAAGCCAGCATGCACATCATGGCTTAGTGATAGAGGATCCATCAAGTCAGGGCTCCTAGGAACTGGAGAGTGACCAGGCTTCCTCTACAGGTTTTCACAAGTGACATAGTAAACTCAGAAAACACAGTAGTCATAGCACCTTTAATCTCCCATGGGGTCCTGTTAGGGCTGTGCTCAGCATCAAGCGGAGCCTCACCACAACATTAAGAGGCTGGAACTAGTGACCTCACTTGGCAGACAGAGATCTGACCATTTCCAGAGACATGCTCAAGCCATTCAGCCAGCAAGAGCCAAGTCCTGAAGCTATCAGATATCAGATGCCAGGACTTATCTACTCTGGTCCACTGCATGTGAGCAGAGACGTGTTTACGGGTGAGTGTGAGTCCCTGGGGGGCTAGGTTCATCACTGTATAATGTGTTCCTCCACTAGCTTTTGATACTACAAAGATAGGCTGAGAACAGAAGAACCTTTTCCAAATAAAAAGCTATAGATGGCTTAGTGGTTAAAAGCACTTGCCATGCAAGCCTGACAACTGGAGTTTGGATCCCAGATTCCACATGAAGTCAGAAGCAAAACACACACACACACACACACACACAGAGAGAGAGAGAGAGAGAGAGAGAGAGAGAGAGAGAGAGACACGCACACACACACCTGTAATCCCAATACACCTACAGCAATGGAAGACAGAGTCAGGCGAATCCCAACACTCACAGGGCCAATTAGTCTGACATTTGCAATGGCAAACAAAAAGAGACTGTCTCAAACAAGGAGGAAGGTGAGGACCAAGAGCCAAGGTGGCCTCTGACCTCTACACACGCACTGTGGCACCTGGGCACCCACACATACACACATACACACACACCATGCAAACACATACATACATACACATGCACACACACTACATAAGTACATGGTGTTTAAGGCCCTGAGTTCCATCCCTAGTACTACAAAAAAAAAAAAATACAAAACCAAATTCTCCTCCATCGGCCATGTTCTTCATGTTGGTACCAAGAATCTTCCTTCTGCCCATGGCCTTGCAGCAGTTTGCCAGTACATCAGTATTCGTTCCACAGAGCATTGCTAAGTATCTCCTTTGAGCCAGACTTGAGGCCTTGGGTGGGGGCCGGGTACGACGGCCATCTGACCTGTGCCACTTGAGGATGGAGCTTGGCGGCCATAAGGCCACATCACAAATGCTGATTTCCAGCTAGAGAGATGACTCAGTGAATAAAGGCTTGCTGGACAAGCTTGGGGACCTAACTTCAGATCCCCCGAATCCACATAAAGTAGAAGCACATGTATGTAATCCAGAGCTCCTACATGGAGCTAGGAGGTGGAGAGAGGAGAATCCCTGGAAACTTGTAGGCCAGCTGGCGTGGCATACTCATTTTCTTTCTAGAAGGCATCATTATCTCTTACCATCCTCTGCCAACTCAAATGCAGGAGGCAACATTCATCTTCAAATCAAAATCCTTGTGAATCAAACCATTGACACTTTTTAAAAATTTTCTTTTATTTTTTGGTATTTTGAGGTAGGGGCTCACTCTAGTCCGGACTGACCTGGAATTCACTATGTAGTCTCAGGGTGGCCTCGAACTCACAGCGACCCTCCTACCTCAGCTACCAGGGTGCTGGGATTCGCACTTCTACTGGGCTGCATGTTGGTAGTACATACGGGGACTTGAAACATTATCCATGTTTTGGTCTGGCCTCCAGACAGTCTGATTTGATTGGTCTGAATTGAAGGCTGGTTGAGAACATTTTTTTCTTTTTTCTTTTTTTTTTTTTTTTCTTGGTTTTTCGAGGCAGGGTTTTACTCTAGCCCAGGCTGACCTGGAATTCACTATGTAGTCTCAGGGTGGCCTCGAACTCACAGTGATCTTCCTACCTCTGCCTCCCGAGAGCTGGGAGTAAAGACGTGTGCCGCCACAGCCGGCTTCTGGATGAAGACTTTTTAAGCTGCCCAGACAATTCTAATATCCAGCCATGTTTGAGAACCACTAAGTAAACAGTGTTATGAATGGCACCCCGTGAGGACACACAGTATATAAGCACTGGAGAGGTGTGGTACACAGCCATCTAGGCTGTGACATACCGTTGGGGCATGTGGTATATAGCCTATAGCCTTTCAAATAATCCTGCCCCTGCATAATTACCCGATGACCCATACTTGCGAACAGGAGAGGGTCACAGGCCGGACGCACACTGTTCTGCCTTCCATGGTCTCGTTTCCCTTGGATGGAGCTGGGGTCGAGGACCGTGCAAGGACTGAACCCAGATCCTTTGAAGGATCTCCTAGGCTCTCCGCTTCCTTTGGAAAAACGAGGCAGAGGCAAGGGTCTAATCCTGCTGAAACTGGGAGTCTTTTCCAAATCTCGTCTTGGAGGCTTGCCCAATTCTGGTGCTTTGCTCAGAGTGAGCATGCTGTTTCGATCGCCTGGCTGAGAGAGTGATTTAGGCTCTCAGAAGAATCTGGTCTGTTTCCCTCAGTACCTAGGTCATCTCCTGCTTGTAAATCAGCCACCTCAGCAGCTGCATTTTCCTCTTGCAGGCCACAGGGGAACTGCGTAGTTTTGACTGAATTAGCAACTTAATTGCACCATAAAACAGCTCCGATGCCCCAAAGAAGCCATGGCGATTCCCCAAGGTGTCTAGCTTCCCGCTCTTCCCTTCCTGTCACACTCCCAAACCCAAGAAGCGAGTTCAACTCTGGAAAATTTGAGCTTATTAAATCCCAGCCACTGGAATGAACTTACTTTATTTTGCATATGTCAGTATCCTCAAATCCTGCCCATATGGATTCAGTGTCACCATTTCCATAACAACGAATGGCCTTCAAATGGAAAGATGGAAGAGACCAAAATCCCACAAAAATTCCACAAAACGAGACAAAGATGTGACACAAACAAGTCCTCAGTGTGGTGGGTGGGTGAGTTGGAAGCTTGCCTATTTTACAGCTGAGATCTCTGCAAAGTACTGATGATCTCCTGCTGGTAAGTACAGCTGTCATTTGAAATGTACAAAGGTGAACTTCTTTGGCCCAAACCTTGCATCTGGCATGTGTATTTATAGTTGGCATTTCAAAGCTAATATTTTTGGTTCAGCAGAGGGATTCAAAACAAACATTTTTTTTTCCCCAAGTTCCAACTTCTAAAGCAGATACTCGAATCCTGACCGAAATTCAAGAGACAGATGGAGAGAGGAAAGAAGTACCAAATATGGAAGAGACTATTAGTTCACGGCCCAGTACCCGGGCTACTGTTTTGCCCTTTGTAACAGAGAAGTAGCAACAAAAAGACTACACTGCCCAGACTCCCTTGCAGCTTGGTGGGGTCATGTGACCCACATCCTGCCAGTGAAGATGAAGTAGGAATATATTCATTCTTGAGTATTATGGGGGATTGACTCTAGGATCCCTCACCCCTCTACACAGAGTTATCAAAACCCCTGAATGTTCCCTTCCTATTTAAAATGTCACAGCGTTTACATGTAACTACCTATCGTAGTCTCCCAGATACTTCAGACCACCTCTAGAGAACTCATAACGCCTAGGACAGTATAAATTTTACACAAATAGATGCTATACTATATTGTTTATGGAACAATAGCAAGAAAAAAAATGAAATGGCTGTACATGCTCAAAAGAGATGCAATTTAGAAAGAAAGAAAGAAAGAAAGAAACATTTTTAACCCTTGATTGGTTAAAGCCACGGATGTAGAATTCAAGGGTATGGAAGGCCAAGACTATAGTATAAAACTTCTAGGGCTGGAGAGATGGCTTAGTGGTTAAGCTCTTGCCTGTGAAGCCTAAGGACCCCGGTTCGAGGCTCGATTCCCCAGGACCCACTTTAGCCAGATGCACAAGGTGGAGCACGCATCTGGAGTTCGTTTGCAGTGGCTGGAGGCCCTGACGTGCCCATTCTCTCTCTCTGTCTGCCTCTTTCTCTCTCTGTCTGTCACTCTCAAATAAATAAATAAATAAACAAAACTTCTAGAAAGACTTTCTATAAGAAGGTTGAAACAGGTGTGCCCTTTTTTCTTCTGTTCTTTCTACGTACGATGTGAACATGATATTGGAGCTTCAGCCTGTTTTATACCAGGAGGTCATTTTGAAGAGAAAGTTGGTATGTGCAATGAAGACGTAGCAGAAAGGTAGGAATCTGAGCCACTGATGGCAGGAGAGCCCACCTATAATGACTTCCTATATGTGGTAGGAGAAATAAGCTTATGTCATTTCAGTTAAAATTATTTGGAGGTGTTAATTGCATGGGGGGAACAAACAACCAAGTAGCTGGGATATATTGGTGACGGAGTTTGCCTAGCTTGCATCTTGTTCAAGAGGCCACCGGCGTCTCGGTGAACACATTAAAGTAGTGTTCTTGTGTGAAGGCATCATTTCCCCAAGCTGTCTGTCTGCTTCTTAGGTAAAACATTCAGGAAGCCCCTTCCAAAACTCCTGCTTCTGTCTCATTAGCCAGAATCAATTAATCACATGACCAGATAACTGCAAAAGCAGCTGGGAAATGTAATCTATTTTTTTTTTTTATTTAATTTTTTGGTTTTTTGAGGTAGTGTCTCGCTCTAGCCCAGGCTAACCTGAAATTCACTATGTAGTCTCAAGCTGGCTTCAAACTCACAGTGATCCTTGCGCGCGCACACACACACACACACACACACACACACACACACACACACACACACACACTTGGAGGTTGGAGGACAACTTGGAGATGTCAGTCCTCCACCTTCTTAGAGATGGGGTCTTTTGCTGCTGAGAAAAACTGCTGGCTTTTAAAGGAAAATCAGATTAGCTGGTCTGTGAGCTCAGGATCCTCCTGGCTCCGCCTCCCATTGCCATAGCAGGGCTGTTCCATCATGAAGAATCGAACCCTAGGCCCGCAGCTGCGCAAGCAAAGCACCTTTAACCATCTTCTGGTCCCAGAAATGTAATCTCTTTTCTTGTTTGTTTGTTTGTTTGTTTGTTTTCGAGGTCTCGCTCTAGCCCAGGCTGACCTGGAATTTGCTACATAGTCTCTGGGTGGCCTCGAATCCTAGGGATCCTCCTACTTCTGCCTCCCCAGTGCTGGGATTAAAGGCATGCGCCACCACACCCGGCTCAGAACTGTAATCTTTTAACTGACACATTACCACTCCTCTCCCATGAACTTTTGGTTTTGGAAACCCATGCCTTTAAGGAGTACTGGGGACTGCAAAGATGTTTTATTTTATGTAGCACATATTAAGACTCAAAATAAAAAAGAAAATATTTAGTTTTTTATTAATTTAAAATGACAATTACAAGCCCTTTTCATGTTAAGGAACATATATTCTCCAAAACAAAAACAAAAAAAAAAAAAAAATGAAAAGTGATCTATTTTGACTTAATAGAAGCCAGCCAAACACTTACATCTGCTTCTGCCTTTAGTCTGTTATGATATCTTGTTTTGATTAAATTGTATGAATAAAATCTGACCTCATACAGATGCATACTTGGAAAGCAGAGTATTTTTAAAGTGTTTTCAAATACTGAAGATATTTTTCTTTGCTTTTACACCAAAATTATTGGGATGGTTATCTAAAGGTGACATGCAATATGGAATCTAAGCCATAAAACTCACTGCTCTGCTTTTTCATTGAATGGGCTTTTACCCACACATGTTACTGTAATATCACATAATAGTCACATGGAAGCTATTTATATACCAAGTTTGCAGGTCTTTCAAATAGTAACACATTTCATTGTATGATACTGTTTAAATCATATTTTAAAATATCATTACTGAGCTGAGTGTGGTGGTGCACGCCTTTAATCCCAGCACTCAGGAGGCAGAGGTGGTAGGATCACCATGAGATCAAAGCCACTCTGAGACTACATAGTAAATCTTAGGTCAGCCTGGGCTAGAGTGAGACCATACCTCACAAACCATACCATTGGGCTGGAAGGATGGTTTAGCGTTAAGGCGTTTGCCTACAAAGCCAAAGGACCCAGGTTCAATTTCCTAGGACCCACGTTAGCCAGATGCACAAGGGGGCGCATGTGTCTTAGAGTTCATTGGCAGTGGCTGGAAACCCTAGGGTGCCCATTCTCTTTCTCTCTGTCTCTCTTCCTTTTTCTCTGTCAAATAAATAAATAAATACCAAATTTTATTTATATATATATATATTGCTACTGATCTTAAAAGAAAAATCTACTTAAGTGAAGTTGGCAAGTTCACGCTGACAAACATTAGTTTTCATATTTTCTTATTTCCACTTAAAAGGTTAAATGTTATCATGGGAAACAATTTCACTGAAGTGAAAGATTCATTTGTTCAGTATCTGCCAAATATATGTTTGAATAACTATAATGTATCTATTATTCAGTTTATTTTTGTTTTTGTTTTTTTCAAGTGTGTATGTATGTATGTGTGGTAATATATGCACATGTGTATTTTTATTTTTTTATTTTTATTTTTTGGGGTTTTTTTCGATGTAGGGTCTCACTCTAGGTAGCTCAGGCTAACCTGGAATTCACTCTGTAGACTCAGGGTGGCCTCAAACTCATGACAATCCTCCTACCTCTGCCTCCCAAGTGCAGGGATTAAAAGCTTGTGCCACCATGCCCGGCTTATGTATTTTTTTTTATTTTTATTTTTTAATTTTTATTAACATTTTCCATGATTATAAAATATATCCCATGGTAATTCCCTCCCTCCCCACCCCCACACTTTCCCATTTGAAATTCCATTCTCCATCATATTACCTCCCCATTACAATCATTGTACTCACATATATACAATATCAACCTATTAAGTATCCTCCTCCCTTCCTTTCTCCACCCTTTATGTCTTGTATTTTTATTTTTGAAACAAGATCTCACTACATAGCCCAGGCTAGACATGACCACGTGATCCTTCTGCCACTGCTAATGAGTGTGGGATTATAGACATACCCAGATTCAAATTCCTTTTAACAAAAAGGATAATCATGAAAGATTCTACTAATTCAGTTTGCCACAGCACTGCTTTCTTTGGAGTAACTCTCCTAGACACACATGTGACAGAAATGCATTGTGTATGCTTCTAATGTCCCACATTACTAAATAAACATCTCTCAAGGATTGATGTTTGTTTAAATGAATGATTTTTGCAGCCTCAGTAAGGCATTTTATTGGGAAATTTGTTCCCCCACCACATACTAGGGATTGAACCCAGGGTCTTGAACATGCTAGGCAAGTGATCTACCACTGAGCTATATTTCCAGCCCTTTCTTTTTGAAAAGAATATTTTCAGGGCTGGAGAGATAGCTTAGTGGTTAAGGCGCATGCCTGTAAAGCCTAAGGACCCAGGTTAGATTCTCCAGGTCTCATGTAAGCCAGTTTCATATGGTGGCACATGCATCTGGAGTTTATTCGCAGAGGCTAGAGGCCCTGGTGTGCCCATTCTCACTCTGTCTCTTTCCTTCTGTCTCAAATAAACAAATGAAAATGAAATTTTTTTAAAAACATTTTTTCAGTAGTATTTCATTTTTTAAACATATTTTGTTTTTATTCATTTGAGAGAGAGAGATACAAAAATAGGCAAGTAGAAAGAGAGAGAGAGAATGGGCACGCCAGGGCCTCCAGCCACTGCAAACAAACTCCAGATGTATGTACCCCCTTGTGCATCTGGCTTACGTGGGTCCTGGGGAGTCGAGCCTGGGTTCTTTGGCTTTGCAGGCAAGTGCCTTAACTGCTAATCCATCCCTCCAGCCCTTCAATAGTGTTTCTATTATTATTGAGAGAAAGAGAGGCAGATATGAGACTGGGCGCTCTAGGGCCTTCAGTCATTGCAAATGAACTCCCAATGCATGCACCATCTTGTGCATTTGGCTTCCGTGGATACTGGGGAGTTGAACCTGGGTCCTTAGGCTTCACAGGCAAGTGCCTTAACTGCTAAGCCATCTCTCCAGCCCTTTCTTAAAAGTTATTTTATTTTGAGACAGAGTCTCACTAAACTGCCCAGGCTGGCCTTGGACTTGGTCTATAGCTCAAGCAGAACTTGAACTTTTTGTAGTCCTGGGATTGTAGGCCTGCATCACCAGATCTAGTTTAATTTTCCTATAAGCATACTTATTTTGCTATAAGTAGTGGTGAGGAATATAGCTATTTATATGGCTACTATAACAAACTGCCACAAACAGGGTGACTTCAAATAACAGAAATGGGCTGGAGAAATGGCTTAGCATATAAGATGCTTGCCTGCGAAGCCTAAGGATCCAGATTCGAATCCCCTGGACCCACATAAGCCAGATGCCCAAGGTGGCGCATGCATCTGGAGTTGGTTTGCAGTGGCTGGTGGCCCTGGTGTGCCCAAATATTCTCTCCCTCCCCCGATCTACCTATCTCCCTTTCTCCATTTCTCTCAAATAAATAATTTAATTAAATAATAAAAATGTATTCTTAGGGCTGGAGAGATGGCTTAGTGGTTAAGCGCTTGCCTGTGAAGCCTAAGGACCCCGGTTCGAGGCTCGATTCCCCAGGACCCAAGTTAGCCAGATGCACCAAGGGGGCGCACGCGTCTGGAGTTCGTTTGCTGTGGCTGGAGGCCCTGGCGCGCCCATTCTCTCTCTCTCTCTCTCTCTCTTTGTCACTCTTAAATAAAAATGAACAAATTTTTTTTAAACACGTATTGCTACACAGTCTGAAGGTCAGAAGTCTGGAATCAAGACTGTGGACATATCTGGAGACACCAGGGGCCAGCTAGTTCTTGCTTCTTTCAACACCTAATGGCTGCTAGCATTCTTGGGCCAGTTGTCACCACCACTTCAATCCCTGTATGCATTTCCACTGGCCTTTTCTCTACAAAACCTCCTCTGTCTCTTTTGCACAAGTATCCCCGTGGTTGTCTGTAGGGCCTACCTAGATAGCCCAGGATAAATAATCTCATCTTGACAACCTTAGATCAATTACATCTGCAAAGGTCTCTTTTCTCCAAACAAAGTAACAGTGACAAAGATTAGAGCCTGATGCCTCTAGGAGGAGGACATTTTTCAGTCATTTTTCATACCACAGCGCATTGCTGTGACTGGTGCTAAGTCAAGAGCAGTCTGACCCCTGCTTACTTTTGCAACACCAGTGCAAATGCCCACATAAAGAGGAAACAGATATTTTGGAATTATTATTTGATTAGCTTTGACCCTGCAAGCCCACTCTTTTTCCCAAAAAATGAAATGAAAAGAAAGAAAAGAGGACAAAGAAGAAGAAGGCAATGACCACTACTAACGTTGAATGGAGGACTGGAAAGATGTCTTAGTGGTTAAGGCACTTACCTGCAAAGCCAAAGGACCCAGGTTCAATACCCCAGGACCCATGTAAGTCAGCTGCACAAGGTGGTACATGTGTCTGGAATTCATTTGCAGCAACTGGAGCTGGTGTGCCCATTCTCTCTCTCTCAAATAAATAAATAAAAAGGAAAAAAAGAAACTTCATTAAAAGTTGAAGGGTATTGTGTTTTATACAAATTGAATTCTCTGCTACAACAACCCAAGAAGTTCAGCTCAGCTCCTCTCTCTCTCTCCCTCCCTCTCTCTCTCTGTGAGGTATAGTCTTGCTCTAGCTCAGGCTGACCTGGAATTCACTGTGTAGTCTCAGAGTGGCCTCGAACTCCCAGCAATCCTCCTACCACTGCTTCCCAAAAGGCGTGTGCCACCACGCCCGACTGGAGAAGCTCATCTTTAAGGCCCAGGCATGTGTTTGCTTTGGGGAAAAGGCAGTGTAGAGTACCTCAGGACACATCTTCCCGTGGAGGAGAGGTTTCCACGAGAATTCTGTGCCCCTGAAGTTCTACAGATGTGCATAGCTCTGGGAGGAGAGATCCAATTTTTTGGTTGGGTTTTTGTTGTGTTGAAGCAAAGCATCACTCTAGTCTGGTCTCAGACTCACAGCGATCCTCCTACTTCAGCCTCCTGAGTGCTGGGATTCAAGGCATGTGCCACCACATTCAGCATTGGATCCGATTATAAGATGCTTGCAGCAAGTAAAAACTACTAGTATGGAAAAAAAAAAAAAAGGTGAACCTAACAGACTCAGAGAACTGAGTTAGTCAGCAAAGGAGAAAGGGAGGACATGAGAGTGAGAAGACACAAGCTCACAGGAATCAGCAGGCCAGTCTGTTCTGCAAGTGCTTCCCTAGCTGTTGAAGGGTCAGGACATCCCTTGTGGATGAACTGGGGTCACACCAGTGATACAGCCCACTCTCCCCAGTCCTTGTCTCTGCACCCAAGGGATGGAATGGACAGGGATTAAAAACTGCTCGACAGCTGGAGAGATGGCTCAGCAGTTAAGGTGCTTGCCTACAAAGTCAAAGGACTCAGG
Source organism: Jaculus jaculus (assembly GCF_020740685.1). Taxonomy (NCBI): domain Eukaryota; kingdom Metazoa; phylum Chordata; class Mammalia; order Rodentia; family Dipodidae; genus Jaculus; species Jaculus jaculus. The sequence goes on from NC_059115.1 coordinate 56,811,136, forward strand.
TTCAATTCCCCAGAACCCACATAAGGCAGATGCACAAGGGGGTGCATGTGTCTGGAGTTTGTTTGCAATGGCTGGAAGTCCTGGCGTGCCCATTCTCTCTCTCTCTTTCTCAAATATTTTAAAATTTTTTAAAAAAAGATTCAAGGGGCTAGTGAGATGGCTTAGCAATTAAGGTGCTTGTCTGCAAAGCAAAAGGAATCAGATTGGATTCCCCAGGATCCAGTAAGCAGTGGCTAGATGCCCTGGTGCACCCATTCTCTTTCCTTCTCTCTGCATCTTTCTCTCTCTCAATTAAATAAATAAAAATAAAATATTAAAAAAATTAAAACACTCGAATGAAAACTGGACTCTTGGTGGCAGTGGGTTGCCACCAAGAATGAAAAGGTAGCCGGGCGTGGTGGTGCACGCCTTTAATCCCAGCACTCCAGAGGCAGAGGTAGGAGGATTGCTGTGAGTTCGAGGCCACCCTGAGACTCCATAGAGAATTCCAGGTCAGCCTGGGCTAGAATGAGACCCTACCTCGGAAACTCAAAAAAAAAAAAAAAAAAGAAAGAATGCAAAGGTGGTGATTACAGCTGACTTTTGGTGGCAGCAGGTTGGTGACCGACTGACCAAGAGGGCACAAAATGTGGTACAGCTATAATTCTTGGTGGCAGTGGGTTGCTGTGGCAGTTGGATTCACGTGGCCCCCATAAATTTAGGTGTTCTGAATGCTAGGTTCCCAGCTGATGGCAATTGGAAATTAACGCCTCCTGGAGGGAATGTATTGTTGGGGTCGGGCTTATGGGTGTTATAGCCAGTTTCCCCATGCCAGTGTGTGGCACACTCTCCTGTTGCTATGGTCCACCTTATGTGGGCTAGGGGGTGATGTCCACCCTCTGCTCATGCCATCATTTTCCCCTGCCATCCTGAAGCTTCCCCTCGAGCTTGTAGGCCAAAAGAAACCTCTTTTTCCCACAAGCTGCTCCTGGTTGGGTGATTCCTACCAGCAATGCGAACCTGACTGCAACAGTTGCCAACCATGAGGACGTGAGGTCTTTCAGCTCTGCTTCAGAATACCAGGCAAGAGACATTGGAACGGAACCGGCACCACTACCAGAGCAATAGCAGGTCCCATCAGAACAGGAGCCAAGAGCTGCTGGTCTCCCTCTCTGAGGCCAGGGCCAACCCAAGCACACGTCAGATCTAGGTGCAGGCCCAGAACCCTGAGCACAGGTACCCCCAGGATCATTGATGGTGGGCTGCAGGGGCAATTCTGGGTGCTCTAGGAGGCAGAAGCAGGCCCCGGGCATGGAGCATGAGCAGCTCTGGGGATCTCAGAAGCGGGAACAGGTCCAAGTGCCTGAGCTGGAGAGGCTCTGGGGGCCAGACAGGTGGTGCCTGGCCCTGGAATCTTCCTTCTTAGTGAGACCTTCCTCTTCATTGTCCTGTGTTCAGTGAGGAATTGAAGAGCCAAGGACAGGAATATATATGTGCATGTATATATGTGCGTGTGTGTGTGTATCCTAATTGGTCATGCAAATTAGGCAAAAATCACTGACCAATCAGAAGAGCCTGTCAGCCCACTAAGTATTTAAAAGTCCCTCCCCCCCAGTGGTCCCTGCCTCCCGTTGCCATGGTAACCCCATGGCCTTGCATAGAACCACAGGGTGTGGGGAGCCCCCGGAGTATCTTGTGAACATTTCAACCATCACTGGGGAAGGGCCCCTTGCTCCTAGGCTGTTGGCAGCGAGCGAATGGGAGGCAGCACTCAGCTATCAAAATGGGTGCACACAGACAGCCAGTTTGGGGGTTTGTGCTGGAGATTTTATTTAAGCCAAGCCTGTTTGCTGGCAGGCTTCGATCATTGAGGTGTGCCAGTGGGGTTAGGGGAATGGGTGGGCTCACTTATTCAGAACCAAAAGTGTGTTGGTGGTGGATCATTCGTTGAACAAAATATAATTGGCATAGTCCACAGTCTCTGCAAAATGCTGTTTCTGTTTGGAAAGAGGGACTGTTACAAAGTTTCTGATAAAAAGAAAGCACATCTGGCCAGTACCACTGTGGGGCCTCATTGAAACCCCAACACTCGGGATGGTGACATATGGAAAGATAATGATAAACATCCACACTCCACCACACAAAAAAAGTATCCATGGCTAGAACAAACAAGGGGCAGACCTTAGTCAGTGATTATTACTTTTAAACAATTTGAAAGAGAATTAAGCCTACAAGGATCCAAGAACAAAGAACTACTGGAAAACTCTCAGGAGTAATTTGAAATCACCACAAATGTCTTTTGTTTCCAAAACTACCATTACAGGATTAGCATAACCTGTGCCTCACAGGCCAATCAGGGCCCACTTGCATCGCTATAAACTCCCTCACTGGCTCCTGGGTCTCACCGATTGGCTGGGCAGTGAAGAGACGACTCATTTGACAGGAATTTGTACCCTCATTTGTCTGCCCCCTAAAATAGACACAGGTTCCAATGGCCAACCTAATAACTTTAACAGAAAATACTAGGGCCAGGCTGAAGAGATGGCTTAGCGGTTAAGGCACTTGCCTGCAAAGCCAAAGGACCCAGATTTAATTCCCCCAGGACCCACATAAGCCAGATGCACAAGGTGGCGCATGCATCTGGAGTTCATTTGCGGTGGCAAGAGGCCCTGGCTCACCCATTCTCTCTCTCTCTCTCTCAAATAAATAAGCAAAAGTAAAATATGTTTTTTTTGAAAAAGAAAATACTAGGACCAACTGGAGCCACAGAGGTTCTATTCTTGTGGCATTTAACACAGGCATGAATACTGATGCGGCAAGATTGGCCCCTTCCTTTCACATATCAGAGTTGGTCTAGAGGATCTTTCTGTTAGCCTGAATGAGATCGTGCAATGTACTGGTGCCCTCCAGAAACAGGTAGATTCTTTAGCAGTGGTATCTCTGTTGCAGTTACCTCCTCTTTGCTGGGACAAACTCCTGACCAGAAGCAGCCTATGGGAGAAAAAGGCTTATTTGAGACTTACAGCTTCCAGAGGAAGTCTCATCACGTGAGAAGCTGGCTCACTTCATCACATATCCACAGCAGAGACAGAAACAGAGCTAGCACCGGCCAGCATGAGCTGACTCTGAACACACCGGGCAGAGCTGGACCCCAGATCTGCCCCCTGGGACACACCTCCTGCAACAGGGCTCCACCTGCTGAGGATTAAGTAGAAAGCTTGTCTTTTTAATTTTTTATTTATTTGCAAGGAGAGAAAGAAAGAGGAAGAGAATGGGCACACCAGAGCCTCTAGCCACTGCAAACCAACTCCAGATACATGCATCCAATTTACATGGGTTCTAGGGGATTGAACCCCGTCATTAGGCTTTGCAGGTAAGCACCTTAACTGCTGAGCCATCTCTCCAACCCAGAAAGCTTGATAAAAAATGGTGGTGCACACCTTTGATCCAAGCACTGGGGAGGCAGTGGTAGGAGGATCACTGTGAGTTTGAGGCCACACTGAGACTGCATAGTGAATTCCAGGTCAGCCTGGGCTAGAACAAGACCGTACTTTGAAAAACCAAACAGTATTAAATTGTTATGTTGACGTGGCATCTAAAAAAAAAAAGAAAAACCAAACAGTGATAGCAATACCTAAAGCTGTGGGGATAGCACATTCCAACCACCACACTCTCCAAAATCAAAGGGGACTCAGTCTCCTAACTGCCGAGACAGAGGATGTGCCTCTTCCTAGAGAAGAAATGCTGTTTCTATGTTAGTCAGGGATGTAATGCAAAAGCAAAGAGAATGGGCTTCCAAAATCCACCAACAGCCAACAGTCATGAGGTTCTTAAGTCTAAAATGTGACACTGGCTATCTAGATCCCTTCCCTTCCCAGATCCTTTATCAGTGCTCTTGTGGGCCTTATTTACTGAACCTATTAATGAAAGCTGTCATCACTTAGAATCATTCAGACTGTAAGTGGTCATGTAAAATGGAGCCTCGGATAGAAGCCTCCTTCCATTGGGGACCCCTAAGGCCTCTGAAGGAACGCTGACTGCAGATCCTTAAGGACACCTCTCTTCAGCCCGAAGTCGCCAGAGCGATCATCACCCATGCCCTAACAGGTATTTCTTCAGAGCCAGGAGTGACAGAAGGGGAAAGGGGGTGTGGCTGTGATCTGAGGAGGCAGACACACACACACACACACTCAGGCACAAACTATAAATGGTGTGGCTATGCGCTCCCTTCTTATTCCACAGCCACTCCCCTCAGTGCCTCTTTACATTCTGCCATCTTTTTGAAAGCCAGTGCTCCTACTTGTCAGTTGCCTTGGTAATCGGGATGAACTTTATTTTATTTTATTTTTATTTGAAAGCGACAGAGAGAGAAAGAAGGAGAGAGAGAGAGGATGGGTGCGCCAGGGCTTCCACCTACTGCAAACGAACTCCAGACGCGTGCGCCCCCTTGTGCATCTGGCTAATGTGGGACCTGGGGAATTGAACCTTGAGCCAGGGTCCTTAGGCTTCATAGGCAAGTGCTTAACCACTAAGCCATCTGTCCAGCCCGGGGTGAACTTTTGAACTCTAAGAACGCTGATGGTCCCTCCTGATTCATGTACCTGATTTCCACCTAATTTGTATGACCAATCAGGGCTCACCTGTGAATGTATAAACTCCCACACTGGCTGCTAAGTTTCACAGACTCTCTGGACATGCATAAAGAGAAGGCTCTTCAAAGAGAGAAGATTTACTTTGAGTGTGTGGCCCTCAGTCACTTGTGCTCGGTCAGTGGAACGCATTTCTGCCGAACCTGAGGCTCCCAGAGCCTCCTGTGCTCAGTGCACTGGACCTGGACCTGCAGACTTGAGCTCTGGTGCCCAGACTCTTCTTGCCTCACAAAGACTGGCAACAACTGGTTCCCACATTGCTGCTCTCACTGTCCCTGTCTCCCAGTAACCCTGGCTCCAGCTGGAATTCCCGATGCCTCAACAGTTACAACTGGGGTTGGAGGGATGGCTTAGTGGTTAAGACACTTCCCTGCAAAGTCAAAGGACCCTGGTTCCATTCCCCAGGACCCACATTAGCCAGATGCACAAGGGGGCGCACGCGTCTGGAGTTCGTTTGCAGTAGCTGGATGCTCGGACGCACCCATTTTCTCTCTCTCTCTCTCTGTCAAATAATAAGTAAATAAAAATAAAATATTTATTTAAAAAAAAAAAAAGAGTTAGAACTGGGCTGGAGAGCTGGCTTAGTGGTTAAAGTGTTTGCCTGCAAAGCCAAAGGATCCCAGTTCAATTCTCCAGGACCCACGTTAGCCAGATGCACAAGGGGGCGCATGCATATGGAGTTTGTTTGCAGTGGCTGGAGGCCCTGGTGCGCCCATTCTCTCTTTCCCTCTCTCTTCCTCTTTCTCTCTAAAATAAATAAAAATAAAGTTAAAAAAAAAAAAGAGAGAGATCTGTAACCATCTACCACCCTTGCACTGTTTTGGTCAGAAACCCACTGCCACTAAGAGCACGTAACACCTTTGTGCCCTCGGTTGGCACACGCCCTGCCCCAACCGTCCAGTTTTCTTTTGAGTCGCTACATTCCATGTGAATAAGTAAACTCGCTCCTCTGTCGGTGCCATTTCATTCATTCTTCAGGCGGGGAGAGGCACCAGGGTCAAAGAGGCCTAAGCTGCTGGATTCCCCGTGAGCCCTCTCCTTGGTGTGGAGTTAAGAACCCCTGCGGCTCCTCCAGGGACAAAGGTCTTCAGCGCCTGCTACTTTCAGTCCTGTCTTCCAAGGTGTGGCAAATAGGACTCCATTGGGAAACCGCCAATAGAAGAGAACCAGGCATAATTTGACAATGTGACATTCCCAGTGTGTGCGGCCCTGCTACTGCTGCTGCTGTGGACCGAGCTCCCAGAACTTTCCCAACATGTGAACTTATGGAGAAATCAGAGGACAGCTGTTCTGGACACTTCCAGCCCCTGCATGCGTGTAAAAGTGTTCTTCATATTATCCTGCATCTACCTTGCTGCACACACACAAACACACACACATACACATCACATTTGGATCTGTGTCTCCCATGTTTCTAATCCATAGCATATAATATATAAATGTGATTTTCTTTTTAATGAGAGAGAATTGGCATGGTAGGGCCTCCAGCCCACTTCAATCAAACTCCAGATGCGCGGGCCACCTTGTGTGCATGTGTCACCTTGTGTGTCCGGCTTATGTGGGATCTGGGGAGTAGACCATGAGCCCTTAGGCTTTGCAAGCAAACACCTTAACCGGTAAACCATCTCTCCAGTCCTATTAATGTGATTTTTAAAGGGTCATTAATTCTATTGAAGTAAAGTGAAAAATGAGTCTCCCAGCATCCACCCCAGAAATAACTATTACTGCTTCTTATGTGTATTTTAAGAGATTTTTCCATGTGTAAAAAAAAAAAATACACATATAAAACAAACATTTATTTATCATTTTTAAATATTTTATTTATTTATTTGAGAGTGAGAGAGAAAGTGCAGGCCAGGGTCTCTAGTCCCTGTAAAAGAACTCGAGACACATACGCCACCTTGTGCATCTGGCTTTACCTGGATACTGGAGAATGAGACCTGGGTCCTTAAGGTTTGCAGGTGGATGCCTTAACAGCTGAACCATCTCTCCAGCCCCTTGTTTATCATTTTTGAGACAGAGTTTTGCTATTAATCACTGGATTACCTGGGACAGGGTATGTAGACCAGGCTGGCCTTGAATTTGCAGTGACCCTCCTACTCTGTCTCCCAAGTGCTAGGATTACAGGCATGTACCACTATTCTCAGCTTTACTCTTTAAAAGAGGAGGGGGCTGAAGAGATGGTTTAACGGTTAAGCGCTTGCCTGTGAAGACTAAGGACCCTGGTTCGAGGCTCTATTCCCCAGTACTCACATAAGTGAGATGCACAAGGTGGCGCATGCATATGGAGTTTGTTTGCAGTGGCTGGAGGCCCTGATGCACCCATTCTCCCTCTCTCTCTCTCTTTCTCTGCCTCTTTCTCTGTCTGTCACTCTCAAATAAAAAACAAAAAGGGGAAAAAAAAGATTCTTCTTGGGCTGGAAAGATGGCTTAGTGGTTAAGCGCTTGCCTGTGAAGCCTAAGGACCCCGGTTCGAGGCTCGGTTCCCCAGGTCCCATGTTAGCCAGATGCACAAGGGGGCGCACGCGTCTGGAGTTCGTTTGCAGAGGCTGGAGGCCCTGGCGCGCCCATTCTCTCTCTCCCTCTATCTGTCTTTCTCTCTGTGTCTGTTGCTCTCAAATAAATAAATTTTTAAAAAAAAAGGATTCTTCTTAAAAAAAAAAAAACTTTTTAAATTTTTATTTATTTATTAGGGAGAGAGAATGGGTGCACCAGGGCCTCCAGCCACTACAAATAAACTCCAGACACATGCACCACCTTGTGTATCTGCCTTGTGTGGGTTCTGGGGAACTAAACCTGGGTCCTTAGGCTTTGCAGGCCTAACTGCTTTTTTGTTTTGTTTTGTTTTGTTTTTAGCCTTAACTACTAAGCCATCTCTCCAGCCCTCAGCTCCACTTTTTAAACGTTACTCATCTAAACTAATTAAACTAATGAATGAGAGGGTTAGAGCAGGAAAGTCTCCATCTTCTTATACCTTGTGTATAAACATGGGCTCAGAACACATAGTTGTTTGTGTCTATGATTTATAGGCATGTAGGTTTTGCAACACAGGGCAAATTCTTTGTTAGAGGAAAACCTCTCAAACCTAGGAAATAGATTTCCTTACCAGTTCATCTGCTCATTCATCTTCTTAAACGCTCAAAGCAAACAAAATTCCCTATTTGAGACCTTTGTGGTTTCCTGGAGGTGGGTGAGAAGCGTCTCCGCGGCGTTGTCTGCGCTTTCTGATTTGTCATCAATTCCTTAGCAGCAATCCAACAAAGGTTTATTTAGTGCGGCTCTCTGTTGATTTTGTAGCCAACTGCTGACTGCTTGGGATATAAAAAAATCTTGATGATTTATAAGTAGAAAGTGGGGAAGAAACCTATAAATCAGATGTATGGCGAGGGGATGTGGGTGAGTGTGTGCACATGTACACACATGTGCATTTCTGTCTTTAAAGGAAGATTTCTAGGCATGCCTAGAAAATACACTCATTTTTAATTCAATATGCATTGAGACCTCATGGTAAGAAACCACAGTTAATAACCTCTGAGAGTTAAACTGTGCCAGGTAATATTTCAATGCAGAGCAAGAAAGGGGCCTTGCTCCTTTGAATGCTGAAGAAGAAACTCTGGTTCTTGCTTTTATGGGTTCTAAAGGTTTTGTTGTTTGTTTGTCTGTTTGTTTTTTCAGAAAAAAGCTTTATTGACCACCCCCCAAAAATGTTGAAGTTTGTCAAGGTTTTCTGCTGCTCTTGAAGCAATTCTACGACATCATTTTCAACTAGACACTCAAAGGTCTCTTTCTCTCATCATAATTTTTTTTGTAGGTCTCTGCTTAGAAAAACAAATCCAATAATATGCTCAAAATGGAAAAAAATATATACTAATTCCAGGAGAGTCCTAGAATGTCAGAGAATTGACAGAGAAAAAGATATGAAGGGAAAATTTTGAAAACCATTCTTGTTTGGAAAGGATTAGAACTATGAATCTAGGGCTGGAGGGATGGCTTAGCAGTTAAGGCATTTGCCTGCAAAGCCAAAGGACCCAGGCTCAATTCCCCAGGACCCATGTTAGCCAGATGCACAAGGGGGCACATGCATCTGGAGTTCGTTTGCAGTGGCTGGAGGCCCTGACATGCCCATTCTCTCACTCCTTCCCCCACTTTCTCTGTCAAATAAATAAATAAATAAAAATAATATATATTTTTAAAAAATAAATATGAATCTGCTATGAATAGTTTTCAAACTGTCTTTCTCCCAAAATAGAATTAAAAAAAAAAACCAGCTAGAAACTAGGATGTATTTAGAAAAATCAAATTTTATTTCAATCCTTATCCAGACCAAGCACAGGAAAAAAAAAAAAAAAACGTGGAGAGATTAAATACTGGCTAGATATTTGATGACATTAAGCCTCTGTAACAAATTTTAGGTATAGTTAAGGCTGTTGCTATTGTTTTTGAGTCTGTCATCACGGCTACTTAGGAGGTGAAGTGAGGAGGATTTCTTGAACCTACAGATTCAAGACCAGCCAGGGCAAGTCCCCATCTGAAGACAAAACAAACCTACAAACAGCTAACAGGCTAGAATGGCCATTTATCCTCTGTTTTGAAGGTTCTCATGTATTCACGTCACATGTACGATTCACCAGGGACAGAACGTCAGCTGTGGGCAGGGCCCGTGAGGCCCACTGTGAATACTGATGCTGCTGTCATTCAGACGCCTCCAGGCTATGACATTGCTGGGGTCTGGACCACACCAGCCTCTGATGGGCGCCAGAGCCTCCCTTCTGTTCGTGGATAGGAAGGTGTCTGTCTACTTAGTGAGTTCTATGAGGGGATTCTGCTTGCCGTGCAGCCACACGGCAGTATTTGGGTACAGTGGAATCTTACTTCATTGATACAACAGTAAATAAGGCCAAGGGGCGCCCCAAAGGGCTGATACTGAAAACAGACACCCAAGGTCAGCTCTCCTCAAACAAGAAGCTTTATTTTTATACTGTACAAAGAACAAGAAGGAGTGGGGGAGGGGGAAGCAAAGAGACTATTGAAAGGGTGTTTTGTAGCAGATAGACACGGGGTGAATTTGAAACTTTAGTGACATACCCAGCTCAGAGGAGCAGAAGGGAGAGTGATGGGAGCCTCTGGGGAACCTGCCCCTGCAAACCACAGACCCATGTGGCAGCGAAGATCTGTGCCTTCCAGAACCCAATGGGAGATTTGAGCCCCAAGGCTCACTTCTCACCAAAATCTTCAGGCACAGGCTGGGGAAATGGCTCAGAGGTTAAGAACCTGGGAGGGCCTGAACCCTTTCCACTTCGATTCCCCAGAACCTACATGAAAAGCAAAGCATGAGCAAGGCATGGTGGCACATGCCTTTCATCCCAGCACTCAGGTGGCAGAGGTAGGAGGAGCACCATGCGTTTGAGGCCACCCTGAGACTACATAGTGAATTCCAGGCTAGAGTGAGATGCCTCAAAAAAAAAAGGGGGGGGGCTGGAGAGATGGCTTAGCGGTTAAGCACTTGCCTGTGAAGCCTAAGGACTATGGTTTGAGGCTTGATTCCCCAGGAACCACGTTAGCCAGATGCACAAGGGGGCGCACGCATCTGGAGTTCGTTTGCAGTGGCTGGAGGCCCTGGCGTGCCCATTTCCTCTTTCTTTCTCTCTCTCAAATAAATATTAGAAAGAAAAAAAAAAAAAGCAAAGCATGGTCATGCACGTCTGGAGATAGAGGCAGAGAATTGGCTGACTATAAACAGAAGTTCAGGGCTGTGGGAGAGACCTCATCTTGAGGAAAGATGCATTTGTGCAATAGAGAACACCTCAGGCTAATCTCTGGCCCACTGGAGGCTGAGGGTGGAGTATGATGTCACTTGGGTTCTAGACACACTCCATGCTGAGTTCTGGCCACTTGGCTCCAAACTTCATCAGCAAGGTCAATGCTCCTCCATCCCTATATGGCTTCTGAGTCTCGCCCTAACTGGTAAGTGTTAAGCATAAGCTCCTTCCACCTCTTCCTCAAAACGCGCCCATGGAGTTTGGCACTTCCAGCTGCTGAGTGGGCATCCACAGGACATGACACACACAAAACCCCGGAAACCCAAGCTGCACTTGCCACCTCTAGCCCCTAAGACCAGCAGGGCCCCTCAGATGACAGCTGCACCCAGGCCAGCATACGATGCTCAGCTGCAACCAGAAGCAGTCCTGCCTGTGGCTGATGTCGCCCATGGCAGCCGCAGCAGCTGGTGTGGCAGTGGTTTGGGGGAGTTGGTAACACTGAGCCCTCAAAGCCTGGATCGCTTGCCAGGAGCCTCAGGAAGCCTGGCCAGTGGCGTGGTGGCTTCTTGCCTTTTTGAGATAAGGCAAGTTTTGGAGTGTGTCTAGAACCCAAGTGACATCATGCTCTGTGAGCGTTTCAATAAGGTATTAAAGCTGCAGAATTACACATGAAAGCCGAATCAGGACGTTCAATCGAAAGAAATGGAAGGTCAAGTTACTTCAGTTAAGAAGTACAATTGAAAAAGCTGGGCGTGGTGGTGCATGCCTTTAATTCCAACACTCAGGAGGCGGTTCGGTGGATTTCTGTGAGTTCGAGGTCACCCTGAGACTACATAATGAGTTCTAAATCAGCCTGGACTAGAGTGATCCTACCTCAAAACAAACAAACAAACAAAAATATATAATTGAGGGGCTGGAGATATGGCTTAGCTTAATGATTAAGGCTCTTGCCCATAAAGCCTACCAGGTTTGATTCCCCAGAACCCTCTCTCTCTCTAGTAAAAATAAATAAATAAAAATAAAAGTAGGGGCTGGAGAGATGGCTTAGCGGTTAAGCACTTGCTTGTGAAGCCTAAGGACCCCTGTTTGAGGATTGATTCCCCAGGACCCACTTTAGCCAGAGGCACACACGTCTGGAATTCGTTTGCAGTGGCTGGAGGCCCTGGCACGCCCATTCTCTCTCTCTCTCTCTCTCTCTCTCTCTCTCTCTCTCTCTCTCTCTCTCTCTTCCTCTTTCTCTCTGTCTGTCTGTTGCTCTCAAATAAAGAAATAAAAATAAAACAAAAAAAAATAAAGCAGTAGTGAAATTATAAAGTATAAAACCATAAATTAAGGGCCAGAGAGATGTCTCAGTGATTAAACATACTCGCTTGCAGCAGGGCGTGGTGGTTCATGCCTTTAATCCCACCACTCGGGAGGCAGAGGTAGGAGGATTGCCATGAGTTTGAGGAGGCCATCCTGAGACTCCAGAGTGAATTCCAGTTCAGCCTGGGCTACAGCGAGACCCTACCTTGAAAAACCAAAAAAAAAAAAAAAAAAAAGATACTGGCTTGCAAAGCCTAAGGACCCAGGTTTAATTTCCCGGCGCCCACATAAAGCCAGATGCACAAAGTGGCATATGCATCTGGTGTTCATTTACAGCGGTTAGAGGCCCTGACCTGCCCATTCTTTCTCTCCTTGCAAATAAACAAATACTTTCGTAAAGCCGTAAGTTAAGCCTCTCTTGTTATTAACAGCTCCACTCTTCCTGGCACTAATGGGAGAGGGTTCTGACCACCATGCAGAAATACGCTGAGGTGGCATTTGGGGTTAAGAAGGGCCAGGTGCTCACGCAATCTCCTTAAAGCAGCTATGTGAAATTATTTATGAGTTATCTAGAATAGAGCTGTTTTCCTCCAAAACAATAAAAAAAATAAAATAAAATAAAATACAACACTCCCACAATGTCCCAAAAGCTTTCAGGCCAAGCCTAAAATGTCAAGTAAGGCCATATAAGTTCTGGCCCAAGCACTGGTCCCCTTCAGACACGTGCCCAGGATGAGGGCTGCTTTTCTTCCCCTACAGACCATCCAAGGTTGGGACAAGAGCGTGGTGGGGGGTGAGGGGGTACAGCAGACCAAAGACTGGCTCCAGTTCCCTGCCCCAGATCACTCTCTCATTCTTCACCCCTGATAAGATAGGAAGAGGACGATCAAAGGTAATTATTTAGGCAACAAACCAGAAACTGTTAGGAATGGGCCCTGCTGGCCAGGAGTCCAAGCAAGGACCTGATGGTCACAGGTCAGGGGCCCGTCAGTGAATTTTCCATCACGTCAGCTCCATTCTATTTTTTAAATTTTTGTTTATTTGTTTATTGGTTGTTTTTTTTTTTTTGTGGTAGGGTTTCACTCTAGTCCAGGCTGACCTGGAATTCACTATGAATTCTCAGCTATCCTCCTACCTCTACCTCCCCAGTGCTGGGATTAAAGGCATGCGCCACCATGCCTGGCTCTAATCACTCTAAAGTAAAGAAATAGAGTGTGGTGAAGCCGGGCGTAGTAATCCCAGCACTTGGGAGGCAGAGGTAGGAGGATCGCCGTGAGTTTAAGGCCAGCCTGAGACTACACAGTGAATTCCAGGTCAGCCTGGACTAGAGTGAGACCCTACCTCAAAAAAAAAAAAAAAAAGAAAAACAAAAACAAAGAATAAAAAACACCCACAACAGAAATAGAGTATGGTGGCATTGTCTCAGAGCAGGAAAACTGGTGGGTGCAACGTGTTGGTTACTGAAGACAGTTGCGCTGGAGGGCTAAGGTGGCAAGAAAGGAAGAAAGCTTCCAGCCCACAGAGCACCTCTGCCCCTGCCTCCCACACCTGCCTTCCAGGTCTCCCCTCCCGTGCGCCGCCCTCTCCTCTGCAGCTAATAAACACAAGTGCTTCTTATGGCCCTGCACAGTTTTCACAGGGTAAAAGGTACTGGCCACCTGACTAGCCCTGTCCTATCCCTGTGACCAACACACCCAGGGTCAAGCAAGGCGATGACCCTTACTTTACTTCCCCAAGAAAGCTATGTGATCCTTTGGGGAGTTCAGATGCCTTCTAGAAATCCAAGACCCCTTGTAGATATCAGAGCATAACTAATAGGTAATACAGATCAGGAATCAGTATCTGCCTCCCCCTCTCGACTAGAAGCTCTCTGAGGGCAGAACAAAATCCACTATTTAAAATTTTTACTTATTTATTTCTTTGCAAGGCGAAAGAGAGAATGGGTATGCCAAGGCCTCTAGCCACTGCAAACATGCGCCACTTTGTGCCTCTGGCTTTACATGAGTACTGGGAAATTGAACCCGGGCCGTTAGGCTTTGCATGCAAATGCCTTCACCGCTGAGCCATCTCACCAGCCCAGTATCTGCTCTTTTGTTAGTTTGGTTTTTCACAGTTATCTTCCAACTTGAGGACCCCAGTCCTGACACAGAGTTAGATGTTCAATAAATCGACAGCATGAATGAACACGTGCCCATTTTCTGGGGCTTGTTGTAGACCCCACGTGCCCCTTGAATTCCTGAAGCCATTGGCCCTGAAGCACTGACTTTAGGAGCACAAGCGACATCTGTGTTGGCATCAGGACAGAGGCAGCAGTGCTGAATGACTGTGGCCTAGAACGAAAGTTCCCAGACCCTCACCCTTCCATCGCTGACTCCCAGCAAGGCCAAGGGAAATCGACTGTCTTGTGCACAAACGACCTTTCCCAACACCTTTTTCTCTTTTGAGTTCCCTTTGATGTTCCCAGTAACTCAAATCCATGAATATAAAGCCAAGGGTGGTGAGGACAGGCTACAGGAAGGGTAAGGGAGGAAGGCTTGTAGAGCCCAAAGTATACTTTGACAGCATGCCACTGGTGATGCCCCATCACGTCCTTGTCCCCTATCTTCCTCCCTGGAACTAAGGACTCTCACCTAAGGACCCAGTATGTCATAACCATGACTAAAAAGCCAGCAAATTGATTGTATAAATAGAATCACAGTTTCCCATTCGCTTTTATCATCAAACGTGAAAATGAATATAAAAAGGGTTTGTCCTTAAGGCAGAATATAAATCACAATAATATGCTGAGCTTATTTTACTAGTATCCTTGAACATGTAGATACTTCTGATAGAAAGTAGCTTAGTTGGTAGAGTGCTTGCCTAGCATGTATTAAGCCCTGGGTTTGACCCACAGCATTGCATAAAAGGGACGTTGTGATGCACGCCCATGACCCCAGCACTCAAGGGCCGGAAGTCCAAGATTATTCCCCTCTATATAGTGAGTGGGAGGCTGGGCTGGACTACATAAGACCCTGACTCAAAAACAAACGTAGGGCTAGAGAGAGATGGCTCAGCAGTTAAGGTTCTTGCCTGTATAAGCCTAATACAGGCTTAAACACAAAATTTAAAAGTAAAAGAAAAAAATCAATAAACAAACACAATACCCACATTTTAAAGTATTATGAATTCCTATGTTTTTCTTGAGGTCAGTCACCCTTACCTTGAATAGCCCTTATCTTTGTAAAAGAATATATTTACTTTTCTGAAACTGTTGGTTTTAACTGCCTCTTCTAAAGTCTGTAGGTCTGTTCTGGTTGTTGATTACATAGTTCAGATTCAGAGAGCTGAAGACATCCAGTTTTTGTTTTTGTTTTTTAAATAAGAAGGCAAGTTCATCCTAGCAAAAAAGAAAAAATAAAAGTTGCCTCCATAATTTATGATCTACCAATTGACATGGCAGCTCAACTATGTCTATTTAACTGAACAAAACAAATAAAAAAAGGAAGGAAGGAAGGAAGGAAGGAAGGAAGGAAGGAAGGAAGGAAGGAAGGAAGGAAAGAAAGAAAGAAAGGGAAAGAAAGGAGGGAGGAAGGAAGGAAGGAAGAAAGAAAGAAAGAAAGAAAGAAAGAAAGAAAGAAGAAAGAAAGAAAGAAAGAAAGAAAGAAAGAAAGAAAGAAAGAAAGAAAGAAAGAAAGAAAGACAAGGAAGTAAGAGCCTGCTTTGTAAGCCACTGGGCCGAGTCAGTTCATGCCCAGCACAGACCCCTGCCTGGGCAAGACTGAGAGCCCTGTCATGCGCATTACACATCAAGCTTCAATCTTGCAGAAGAGCAGAGCCGCAGTGAGAGTCCCTGTGACCGTGATAACATGGATTTATTCACATCATCATCCCGTTACTGTTTCCTCCATATGGCCGAGCCAGCGATCCGATGCTATTCTAACAGGAGACATGACCTTATTCCACTGTGTTGATCTAGTCGTGTTTGTTCATTGTTCTTCAGTTACAGTCTTTGCAAGAACCAAAGTCTTCCAGAGAGATCAGGTGACAACCAAGGGGTTTGGGATATTTAAGTGCGTATCAGGGCCCAGCACAGGTGCTGGTAAACCTCCTGGTGGGTCTCCCAGATTTCCTTCATCCCCGACTCCCACCACTGTGGAATCTCCCTTGGTTGCTCAAGGGAAAACTCGGACACTAATGTGTTCAAGTGGGCACAGGGTGGAAGGTGGGGAAGTGGGGGACATATGGAGAGGTCCTTGCGCATGCTCTACTACTGAGTGACCTCCTGGCCTGTGGACGATTTCTTACCTTAGGGGATTCGAGGCTGTACTACAGGGGAATTGTCTCAGGCCAGTCTAATTTGCCCGTTTGAGATATTTTGCTTCCCACTTCCTTTCTCACCTCGCATGGTATCTGTCAGACTGCCTGGGCTGCCCTGGTGTCTTAACTCCCGAAGGTCACAGCATAGAACGCGCCAGGCACGCATCACAAGGACTCGAAGGTTTGTTCCCCTGGCGTCGCGGTCTCTAGCGAGGGACGGCGTATATCTCCTCGTAGGGTGGGGGAGAGAAGCAGGCACACTCCTCATCTTCCAGCTGCATCCCCTCTACCCGGTGGGCATCAGGACTGGGCCTGAAACATGAGCAGAAGACACGGGGGCACTCACACACTTGAGGCCACCACCCTGGCAGTGCCGATTTCCACTCCCACCACCTGCCTTTTAAGACCAAACCCAGCCACAGACACCCCACCACCACCACCCCCCCGCCACCATGAGGGCCAGGAGGGGAGCTAAGCCCCGGGACCCACCGTACCTGTCATTTCCACCAAGCACAAAAGGAGGGTGGTCCTCACCCTCTGAAAACGCAGCGTTGTCTTGAGGGTAGATGGTGCAGTATTGAGGGGGACTTGGCGAGGCGGCCAGGGCCCCACCAGGAGGGATGAGGCCACAGGGGTTCATCATGGGCTGCAGGTAGGTGGTGTTCATCCCCAGGGGCTCCTGGGCATAAGGAGGAGGGATATACTGCACCACGGTGGCCCCGTGGAAGGTGATGGGCTGGTTGATGCCAGTGAAAACGAACGACTGTCCTCCCGCTGTCTGTTCTGAGTCCAGGGCCCTTTCCTCGGTCTCTTTGCAAAACTGGCAGGAGAGCATTTTGAACTTGCACACCGCGATCAGCATGAACGTCACCCCGACGGACAGCAGGATGGGCCCCAGGAGCTGGGTCCATTCAAAGTGAGAGACCCCCTGGTACTTGATCCAGCCCATGACAGTGAACGTGATCCCCACCAATCCCAGAAAGACGCCGGAGAAGAGCAAGGTGGCCCCTGCCTTGTCGTCGTCCGACACCTGGATGTCAGCGGTGCTGGGTGTGTACGGGGTGACAGAGAACACATTGAGTGGGAAGTCCTCGGGCCGGCTGCTAACGTGCTCCATGGCTCCTCACCGGAGTGCCTGCTTCTTAGAGAAGAAAGACTGGGAGAGCCGGAGGAGGGGGTGATGCAGGTGAAGATTAGTGAGAGGAGACCTTTGGGCTCCTGGAGTTAACAGAGTATAACACACAGAAGGCTGAACTTTGTTTATAAGAATAAAGGTCTGAGAAGCGAAGCCTGAACTTTTTTTTTTTTTTTTTTTTTTTTTTTTTGGTCAAGGATTGCCAGCAAGGGGAAGTCTCTGGTTTGCAAAACAATGACAAACTGGCTTTTTAATTCACACTCATTCATTAAAATCCCTTCCGAAGCCACACTCTTATGCTGGGAGGTGTTTTCTATAACCAAGAGAGAAAATACACTAAGACCCTGTTTCTGTTCTGCGTAAACCAGGTCTGCCTCGGCCATGTAAGGAGTTCTTTATCTATCTACTGCTTGCTTGGAGGCTACACGAACTTTCCTACTGGGTGAGCGCACTAGAGATAACTACACACCTACTTATTGACAGAGTCTGTGTTCCACCCACCTAAGGAGTCTGTAGTTGTGATGATACTTGTCTAACCAAAAAACTACTGGCTGGGTGGTTCATAAGGAAGTTTATCAGCCGGGTGTGGTGGCACACTCCAGAAGCAGAGGTAGGAGGATCGCCGTGAGTTCGAGACCACCCTGAGACTCCATAGTGAATTCCAGGTCAGCCTCAGCTAGAGTGAGACCCTACCTCAAAAAAAAGAAAGAAAGAAATTTATTCAGGGCTGGAGGGATGGCTTAGCAGTTAAAGGCTCTTGCCTGCAAAGTCAAAGGACCCTGGTTTGATTCCCCAGGACCCACGTTAGCACAAGGGGGCGCACGCGTCTGGAGTTCATTTGCAGTAGTTGGAGGCCCTGATACGCCCATTCTCTCTCTCTTTCCCCCCACCTCTTTCTCTGTCAGATAATAAATAAATCAATAATAAAATTTTTTTTAATTTTTTTTTTTAATTTCTTTGAGAGCGACAGACACAGAGAGAAAGACAGATAGAGGGAGAGAGAGAGAATGGGCGCGCCAGGGCTTCCAGCCTCTGCAAACGAACTCCAGACGCGTGCGCCCCCTTGTGCATCTGGCTAACGTGGGACCTGGGGAACCGAGCCTTGAACCGGGGTCCTTAGGCTTCACAGGCAAGCGCTTAACCGCTAAGCCATCTCTCCAGCCCATAAAATATTTTTTTAAAAAAGAAATTTATTCAGCACAGTTCTAGAGACTTTTGACACCCAGTAACAAGGTGCTAGCATCTGGTAGAGCCTTCTTTCTGTCTTACTATATGGTGAGGACACAGCGTGCCAGCTCACATCTCTCTTCCTCTTATAAAGCCACTAATCTCATCATGGGATGTGTTCCCCCCACCCACACACACACCCTGACAACCTCATCTATCCCCCATTACGCCCCAGAGGCCCGACCTCCCAATACCATCAATCCATAAATTTGAGAGTTTAGTTTCCAACATATGAGTTTTGGGAACACACTCAAAACCATAGCAATGCTTAAATCTCAATAGCCATTCTCACATGGCTCTGAGATCCTGTTCTTTCCTGGCCCTAGTCCCAAGTTTCTTTTGCTTTCTGCTGGGGAAAAAAAAAAAACCACCAGCTATGGGAGTATAAGGACACCACAGGAAACCTTTCTACGCACCACATCGCTGGCAAGGGCTGCATAAGAATCAGATGTAACATGGTGTTGCCCAGACACCCCCTACAGACCCTCCCTTTGCGGTGGCTGCCTGCTCCAGGGCTCCTAGGCAAGATCAACAACTACGTTTTCAAGCCTGCTGTGTTTTGCAACCAGCCCCAAGCTGAGTTAGAGAAGACAGCTTATCTTCAATGGCGCAACCTATCATTTGTGACTCTAGAGCTTCCGAAGAGCCCTACAATGTTCTCCACAGAATAGTAAATTCAGCCTTCTCCCTTTTATGGACAGATTTTGCCCAAGCAGATGCCTCTACTTGGTGGTTAACTATTATTATATCAGCTTCCTTTGCAGAGTGAGGAGAGCTGCCCTTTTGCCCAAGACAACACTTCCTAAACTTCCCCTGATGATAAAAATCATTCAGGCCACTGTTTTCTTTCTTTTCTGCCCTTAGCCCTAGGCTATGTTTTTTATTTTGTTCTTTAAAGCATTTTTTTATTTATTTATGTGTATATGCTCATACACCCTAGAGCTTCTTTTTTTAAATTTTATTTATTTATTTGAGAGCGACAGACAGAGAGAAAGAGGCAGACACAGAAAGAGAATGGGGCCTTCAGCCACTGCAAACGAACTCCAGATGCGTTCACCCCCTTGTGCATCTGGCTAACGTGAGTCCTGGGGAACCGAGCCTCGAACCAGGGTCCTTAGGCTTCACAGGCAAGAGCTTAACCGCTAAGCCATCTCTCC
The DNA here is from genome assembly GCF_020740685.1 of Jaculus jaculus. NCBI lineage: Eukaryota > Metazoa > Chordata > Mammalia > Rodentia > Dipodidae > Jaculus > Jaculus jaculus. The sequence continues at coordinate 56,830,643 of NC_059115.1, forward strand.
AGCCCTAGAGCTTCTTTTTTTATTATATGTATTTTTTTTTGAGAGAGAGGAAGAAATAGACAGAAAGAGACAGACAGAGAGTGGGTATGGGTGTGCCAGGGCCTCCTGCCACTGCAAACAAACTCCAGACACATGCTCCACTCTGTGCATGTGGCTTTATGTGGGTACTGGGGAAGCAAACCCAGGCCATCGGGCTTTGAGGCTTGGAAATCAAGCACGTGCCTGTAACCACTGAGCCATCTCTCCAACCCACACCAGGACTTCTGGATGCCAGATGCTTGCGTTACTTTTTGCATCTGGCTTTTATGTGGGTGCTAGACAATTGAACCTGAGCCAGCAGATTTTGAAAGTAAATGCCTTTGACCACTGGGCCATCTCCCCAGCCCAGACTATGTTTTGTTTTTTTGAAAAAAAAAGGAAGAAAGGGAAAAGAAGGAAAGAAAATTTGAGCTTCCAACACACACTAACACACCCAAAAAAATCCACTGGAGAAGGCAGGACAACCTTCTTTGTCGACTTGACTGGATTTAGAATCACCATGGACACATACCTCTGGGAAAGTCTATGAGACTATTTCCAGAAAGGTCTAACTGAGGATAGAAGACTCACCCAGAATGTAGGACGCATGATCCCCTGGGTGGAATAAAAAGGAGAAAGCCGGCTGAACTCCAGCATTCATCTCTCTGCTTCCTGACTATGGATGCAATGAGAGCAGCCTCGTCCGTCATGTTCCTACCGCCACGACTTCCCAGTTCTGATGGAGCGTACCCTCGAACTGGAAGCCAAAATAAACCCTTCCTCCCTTAAGTTGCTTCGGTCGGGTATTTTGTCACAGAAATGAGAAAGTAACTAATACAGAGTTTCAGGTGACTCATCACCACTGGGGAATCTTGGGAAATCCACCCCAAAAGCTTCTAGAAGCCGGGGACTGTTTGTCCCCACGAAAATGCTTCTCCTTGCTGAGGGACAACTCAGAATCTGCGGCTTCACTGCCAAGCAGATGGAAAAACAATCAGGCAGTTCATCAGAGACTCTGAGAGAGGCTTCCAAGCAGTCAGCCTTGGCCCAGCTTGCTAAATATACAACAGGAGGTGTTTCCCACTGGCTTAGGTAAGAGACCCTGGAAAACTAGCATTTCCTCTTAATCAAACATTTTGTGTGTGTGTGTGGTTTTTTGAGGTAGGGTCTTGCTCTAGACCAGGCTGACCTGGAATTCACTATGTAATCTCAGGGTGGCTTCAAACACACTGCAATCTTCCTACCTGTGCCTCCCGAGTGCTGGGATTAAAGATGGGCACCACACCCAGCTTTAATCAAACTTTTTTTTTTTTTTTTTTTTTTTGCTCAGCCAGCATGACATGCTTCTCAGGCGCTTAAGCCTCATATTTAGGGCCATTTCAAAAATTGTTGGAAATTTTGTCCTAATCCCAAGCCAAAATTCATCTAACTTTTTTTTTTTTTTTTTTGATATAGGGTGTCACTCTAGTACAGGCTGACCTGGAATTCATTATGTAGTCTCAGGGTGGCCTTGAACTCACAGCGATCCTCCTACCTCTGCCTCCCAAGTGCTGGGGTTAAAGGCGTGCGCCACCATACCTAGCCATCAGACAACTTTTTTTTTTTTTTTTATGAAACTCAAATCAACAACTCAAGAGCAATTTCAATAGCTGGACGTGGTGGCAGGGGCAGAGGCAGGAGGATCGCTGTGAGTTCGAGGCCAGCCTGAGGCTCCATAGTGAATTCCAGGTCAGCCTGGGCTAGAGTGAGACCCTACCTCGAAAAAACTAATGAACACCAATTATTTCAAATCTGACTAAGGTGTCTCGGGCAGCATTCACGGATACTACAAGGCATAAATAATGGCATGCACAGGCCAACACGTGTGTGCAGAACCAAGGCTACAATAGACGTGAGCTGCAACATGGGTGAGGGCTGCCAGAAACACCTCAGATTCATTTCACACTTCATTTTGAATTCATTGTTCGCAATTGTTTGTTCAGAAGCCTTGAACTTTGTCCAGTTTCTTGAAGCCCCCACATCCAGTTCCACAACCTCATATGCAGTTATGAGGCATAGTTGAAAAGCTGTACTCCGGAAGATTGGCATCTCCAATGCCATTCATATCCAGAGACAGGACACTTCTAAAGACATTGTCTAGTTTGCTTGTTTGTTTTCAGATTCCTAGGAGTCTAGATTGAATACCTACTCATACTTTGAAGTTTTGAAATCGTTCTTGAATTTTCTTTTTTTTTTCATTCTGTTCCATACCACTTCTCTCTCTCTCTCTCCCTCTCCCTCTCTCTCTCCCCCTTTCTGATTGGCTATGTGGTGGACAAATCTTCCCTGCCACACATTCCTACTACCATGATGTTCCTCCCAAGTACATAGAATAACATGGACTGCTCCCTCTGAAATTGTGTGACAAAGTAAAACAGTTGCTTCTCTCAGATAGTTTGATCATGGTGACACAAAAGTAACTAACCCCTAATGCTGACCTCATTATTATAAATATGCTACCTCAAAAGGCTCATAACCTTAGCCATCAAGTCAGTCTCTTTCATCAATTTTCAACCTTTATTTTTATTGTAAGGACATCACATGTAGCTTTTTTAAAAATCCAGCTTTTCCCTTGCAGTTATTGTTTGAGATTTAACATTGAAATTTGAAAATTATTTAACTAAGCTGGTTTTGTGAGTGTTCGTGTTACCAAGATGAATGACTAAATGTATTTTATCCAGAATTTGACTCTTTGTACTGGCTAGTTCCTTTCCAATATACAAAGAGACAGGCACGGGGACACATGCCTTTCATCCCCACACTCAGGAGGCTGAGATAGGATGCTCACTGGAAGTTCAAGGCCAGCCTGAGATTAATTCCAGGTCAGCCTGGGCTAGAGCAAGACTCTATCTCAAATAATAATCCTAAATTCCTAAAATCTAGCTATAACAAAAACCCACCTTACTTCTACCTAGTTCCTTTAAGTAAGAAAATCCAAACCAGGAATGGCAGTGCTTGGAATCTTAGCACTTGGGAGGAAGAAGGAGGACCATAAATTTGAGGCCAGCCTGGGCTACATAGTGAGATCTATCTCCAAAAGTCAAAGAAGGAGGAGGAGGTGGAGAAGGAAGAAGAAGAGAGGAAAAGAGAAGAACGTGGAAAACACCCACGAGACAAACTCTGGGTTTGGATTCTCAGTGAACATTTCCCTGCTGTACTCCAGGACCTTGGCCGACTGCAGAAGCCTGTCCCGTCTCACGTCTGATCAAGCTCTGGGCCCCACTTCGTTGAAAGCAAGCATGGAAGGCGTTTTCTCACAAAACGGGCTCCTCTTGCTCCCAAGTTGCAGCAGAATCAGAATGAAGTGAATCAGTGATGAACTGACATTTCCTGGAACACAGGTACAATGACAGGTGAAAGCCAGTCAAGTGAAAATAAAAAGAGAGGGCTGGAGAGATGGCTTAGCGGTTAAGCGCTTGCCTGTGAAGCCTAAGGACCCCAGTTCGAGGCTCGGTTCCCCAGGTCCCACGTTAGCCAGATGCACAAGGGGTGCACGCGTCTGGAGTTCGTTTGCAGAGGCTGGAAGCCCTGGCGCGCCCATTCTCTCTCTCTCCCTCTATCTGTCTTTCTCTCTGTGTCTGTCGCTCTCAAATAAATAAATTAAAATAAAAAATAAAAAATAAAAATAAAAAGAGAAACAACGAAGGTTAATAGAGGACTTTTAGTTAATGGGCCTGGATCTGTTTTATACAAATAAAAAAATAAACCCTGTGTAATAGCACATCAGTGACATCTGTGCTTTTATGAAAATTTTTGAAGTTAAGGGCTGGAGGGATGGCTGAGCAGATAAGGCATTTGCCGGCAAAGCCAAAGGACCCAGGTTCGATTCCCCAGGACCCACGTTAGCACAAGGGGGCGTATGTGTCTAGAATTCCTGTGCAGTGGCTGGAAGCCCTGGCACGCCCATTCTCTCTCTCTTGCTCCCTCTTTCTCTGTCAAATAAATGAAATATTTTTTAAATGTTCAAAGTTAACCTCAACTACCTTTTCAAACATGATTGCTTAAGCACATTAAAATGTACTGATTGGGCTGGAGGGATGGCTTAGTAGTTAAGGCGTTTGCCTGCAAAGCCAGTGGACCCAGATTTGATTCCCCAGGACCCATGTTAGCCAAATGCACAAGGGGGTGCACACATCTAGAGTTCACCTGCAGTGGCTGGTGGCCCTGGCATGCCCATTCTCTCTCTCTCTCTCTCTCTCTCTCTCTCTCTCTCATTCTCTCTCTCTTTCTCTCTCTCTTTCTCTCTTTTTCTCTGTCAAATAAATAAATAAATGCACTGGTTATGGTGGTGCATGCCTGTAACCCCAGCACTTGGAATACAGAGGCAGGAGGATCAGTTCAACATCATCCTCAGAAACATAAGCAGTATGAAACCAACCTGAGCTAAATGAGATCTTCTTTCAAGAAAAACAAACAAGAGCCGGGGTTGGCGGTGCAGGCACTTAATCCCAGCACTTGGGAGGCAGAGGTAGGTGGATCTCTGTGAGTTCAAGGCCACCCTGAAACTGCATAGTGAGTTCCAGGTCAGTCTGGACTAAAGTGACACCCTACCTTGAAAAATAAAAAAAAAAATTAAAAAGAAAAGAAAAACAAAAAGTTGTACCTTTTGTTGAGATCTCCCTTTTCAGCTTGCCTGCCCTTGACCTAAGTCCTTCCTTAGCCATATCTAGAGAGCAGAGCCACCTCCTGTTGAAGCATTCCCAGATAGTGTTGTATTTGCTGGGTTGATTGATTTATCATTATGACAGACCTAGCTTCTTGTTAACATTTTGGATGTCTAGTTTTAGACTCTTGCTTTTCCTGCATAGGCATACACACTTCATAAAAACAGAATGATTCAACAACTTTTTTATAAAACCTCATATTATCTTTCCCAAATCCATACAATTTAATTTTTAATATTTTGACAGGAATAATGAATGCAATTATACCCAAGTTTCTCCAATAAGAATTATTAAGTTATCAACAAGCTATCAAGAATTTAAGCTTCTTTGTTCACAATAATAAAACTTATAATTTGAGTAAGAATCCAGGGCAAACAAGTATTTAGTTTGATAATATACTGCTTTGGCAAGAGTGAGGGAAAGCAGATATCTTCAAATATTAGGGAGAATATAACTTGGTACAATAACCTTCTTTATGGTATTGAGGATTAAAATTAGGGTTTCTTACATTCTAGGCAACCACTTGACCACTGAGCTATACCCCAGACCTCTTCTTACTTTTTTTTTTTTTTTTTTTTTTTTGAGGTAGAGTCATGCTCTAGCCCAGGCTGACCTGGAATTCCCTATGTAGTCTCAGGGTGACCTCAAACTCACAATGATCCTTCTACCTCTGCCTCCCGAGTGCTGGGATTAAAGGTATGTGCAACCAGGCATGGCCCTCTTCTTACTTTTTATTTTGAGTTAGAGTTTCATTAGGTTATCCATGCTGGCCTTGATCACTCCAAAGCCCAAGCTGGACTTGAACTTGTGATCATCTTGCCTCAGGCTTCCAAGTAGTTAGGATATGGGATTAAGACCTACATCATTTGTCCCAATGCAATCTCTTTGGGGGGGGGGGAGGAGAGGACAACTGGAAATATTTATCATAACTTAATATAGCTGTTCCTATATTTTTTAATATATTCTTTTTGTTTTATTTGGTTTTGAGACAGGGTCTCAGCCTATCCATTTGCTGAGGATGACTTTGAACTTCTGATCCTCTTGCCTTCACCTGCCAAGTGCTAGGATTACAGGTATCCACCACTATGCCCAGTCTATGGTGTTGGAGGACAAACTTAGGACTTTCTGAATGCTAGGCAGGCACTTTCCCAACTGAGTAACATCCTCAGCCCATAACATATACTCTTTTTAAAAAAATATGTAAGTGGGCTGGAGAGATGGCTTGGTGGTTAAGCGCTTGCCTGTGAAGCCTAAGGACCCCGGTTCGAGGCTTGGTTCCCCAGGTCCCACGTTAGCCAGATGCACAAGGGGGCGCACGCATCTGGAGTTCGTTTGCAGTGGCTGGAAGCCCTGGCACGCCCATTCTCTCTCTCTCCCTCTATCTGTCTTTCTCTCTATGTCTGTCGCTCTCAAATAAATAAATAAAAAATAAACAAAATATTTTTTAAAAAATATGTAAGTACAATGATTGTGATGGGGAGGTAATATGATGGAGAATGGAATTTCAAAGGGGAAAGTGTGCGGGGGAGGGAATTACCATGGGATTTTTTTTTATAATTATGGAAAATGCTAATAAAAATTAAATAAATTTTAAAAAAGAAAAATATATATTTTTTTATTTATCTGACTTTACATGGGTGCTGGAGAATTGAACTCAGAGGGACAAGCTTTGCCAGCAAGCCCCTTTTTAAATGACTGAGCTATCTCCCTAGCTCCCCAAATCTATCCTACTTGTTTTGTTTGTCTGTCTGGTTGGTTGATTGGTTGATTAGTTGGTTTTGCTTGGTTTTTCAAGGTAAAGTCTCACTCTAGCCCAGGCTGACCTGGCACTCACTCTGTAGTCCCAGGCTGGCCTTGAACTCACAGTGATCCTCCTAACTCTGCAACCCCAGTGCTGACATTAAAGGTGTGCACTGCTACACCCAGCTTTTCTTTCTTTCCTCCTTCTTTCCTTCCTTCTTTCCCTCCTTCCTTTGTTGCACTGAGTATAGGTGCACATGGATGAGTACGCATGCTCCAAGGTCTCTTGGGTGGCTAGGGCATTGAATCCAAGCCAGCAGCCTTTGCAAGCAAGTACCTTTTAACCTCTGAACCATCTGCTCAGCCCCAATATATCATTTTCTATTTATTATTTATTATTATAATAATTTTTATTTTGTGTGTGAGAGAGAGACAGAGGCAGGTAGAGAGAAAGAGAGAGAATGGGCATGCCAGGGCATCCAGCTACTGTAAAGAACTCTAGATACATGCTCCACCTTGTGCATCTGGCCTATGTAGGTCCTAGGAAATCGAACCTGGGTCCTTTGGCTTTGCTGGTGTGGTGGTTTGACTCAGGTGTTCCCCTATAAACTTGTGTTCTGAATGCTTGGGTTCCCAGCTAATGACATTTTGGAAATCAAATCTTCTTGGAGGCAGTGTATTGTTGGAGGCGGGCTTATAGGTGTTACAGCCGGCTTCCCAAGTGCCCACGTAAAGCTAGATGCACAAAATGGCACATCATCTGGAGTTCTTTTACAGTGGCTAGGAGCTCTGACATGCCCCTCACTCTCTCTCTCTCATAAATAAATTTGAAGGGAAAAAAAAATCCTCAAAACACTAAGATTTCCCAAGTTGAAAAAGAAATCTCCGGCTGGAGAGATGGTTTAGCGGTTAAGGCATTTGCCTGCAAAGCCAAAAGGATCCCGGTTTGACTCCCCAGGACCCAAGTAAGCCAGATGCACAAGGGAGCGCATGCATCTGGAGTTCATTCGCGGTGGCTGGAGGCTCTGGCATGCCCATTCTCTCTCTCCCTCTCTTCCTCTTTCCCTCTCTCAAATAAATAAATAAAATATATTTTTTAAAGAAAAGAGCACAGGAGAGATGGCTTAGCAGTTAAGGTGCATGCCTGCGAAGCCTAAGGACCCAGGTTCAATTCTCCAGGTCCCACGTTAGCCAGATGCACAAGGGGGCACATGCATCTGGAGTTCGTTTGCAGTGGCTAGAGGCCCTGGCATGCTTCTCTCTCTCTCTCTGTCTCTGTTAAAAAATAAAAATAAAATATTTTTTAAAAAAGAAAGAAAGGGGCTGGAGAGATGGCTTAGCAGTTAAGCGCTTGCCTGTGAAGCCTAAGGACCCTGGTTCGAGGCTCGGTTCCCCAGGTCCCACGTTAGCCAGATGCACAAGGAGGCACATGCGTCTGGAGTTCGTTTACAGAGGCTGGAAGCCCTGGCGCGCCCATTCTCTCTCTCTCCCTCTATCTGTCTTTCTCTCTGTGTCTGTCGCTCTCAAATAAATAAATAAAAATTTAAAAAAAAAAAGAAAGAAAGAAAGAAGTCTCTTCCCCACCATTTGGGTAAAAATGGCCCTGTGTGTCTTCCTCTGTCTGGAACTCAGGATGGGAAGTGAAGGGTTAACGATGGAGCTGGGGGAGAGGGTTCTGAAGCAGCAAGAAGTGTGGGCCACACCGCTCTACGTGATAGGGCCCTATCGGCACCCACCATCACCCTGCAACTGGGAGGTAACAAAGCCAGGGAAGGTGTTGATGGACTAACCAGGGTTGTGAGCAAACGGAGCCAGTGCCCAGCTCTGCCTCCAGGTCGACATGGAGAAACACTGGGCCAGAAATCCAGGAGCTAAGCTTGCTTGTTACCCCACTCAAGGCAGGTTACCTTCTCCATGACACGCCTGATCACGCTGACCAGAGCAGAAGAAGCAGACAGATGTCAGGGAGAAGGGTGAGTAAGGTCCAAAAGCCTTACCCAGCTCAGCTCCAGAGGATCAGAGGGTGGAAGCTGAAGCCAGGCTGGCAGCCTGAGCAAAGATAGGGGCGCCTCTGTTACTAGGCAACATCCTTGGGGCCTTTTGGCCCAGGAACAATGCGTAAGAGGATGCTTTGGAACAATGCTTCCAAAGGCTGCAAGAAATGTGGATCCTCAGCCCTAAGAACTTAGTGTCCCTGTCCATAAATGTCAGATGTCTAAATACATTTAAGGGGGAGGGAGAACACATTTGCAGGGAAACTTCATTAGTAAGAATCATGAAATCACCAGTTTTATTTACTTGAATTGGGTCTTACTATAGCATATTAATTATGTTATATTAGTCTCTTACAATAAAAAGATAGGGTGGTTAGTCAGTGAAAGGGAAAACCGTCCCCCCATATTTCAGGTATTCCTTCGTCTCAGGGATAAAATGAATTGTCAAGGTGGGGACATTGTGTGGATCCTGTGGATTTAGAACGTCATGTGCTTCAAGTTGCCCAGAATCCTGGGAAAGGGCTGGGCCTCCAGGTTATAGATGATTAATCTCAAAAACAGAAAAGGGAGGGGGGTATTTGACTTAGTAGTAACGCAGGAGAACAATCTGTTTTTAAACTGCTCTTCCATGAAGGGCATGTGCTTGTTGACCAGGGATCTGCCTGTGTTTGTGAGGGAGGCTGATGTTTTCTGAGGGGCCGCTGGCCAGGCACCTCCCAGAGTATTCTGACAACATTTAGTCTTTCTTCCCTACTAACCTTGGCGCGAGCTTGATAGAACTGGAATGTAGATCTCAGCCCCTGCCGTTTCCAGCAACCGCTAAGGTGAACTTCTCAGGGCCCAGCTCTTGTTGGGAGGTCCTTCTGGAAGGGGTGGGTCCCGACTGGGCAGCAGCTCACTTCGGTTCTCAGCAATTCCTGTACTGACCATCAGCTTTCTATGGCAACACAGCCACAAACTTAGGGGCTCAAAGCACATCCAGTCATCAGTTCAAAGTTCTGATGCCGGATTTTGTGTATTTGCTGGAGGCTCAGAGAAGAATCTGTTTCTGAGCTCAGTCTGCGCAAATGTAGGACTGAGGTCCCTAGTCCTTGCTTGGCATCAGTTTTCCATGCCAAGCAGCACCTACAGCGCTTCTCACCCCGGCCTCTTGTGCCAGCAGAACAACTCCGCACCGTGCATTGTTCTCGAGCCCCAAATGTCTGACTTCTGCTGCCAGCCTTACTCTTCTGCCCCAAGAGCCATAGAAAATTCTTTGGCTTCTATGCACATTCTCTGGCCCATCCCAGACACACTGAATTAGAGGCTCAGCAAGCCGGACCAGAGATCTGTGCTTTGGCTAGTATTTAGATGACAATGTTTGCAGAAACTGGAGAACTAGTTTCCTAAAGGGTTAGAGTTTCTTTTTCCTTGAAAATCAAAAGTAAAGCAGGTGTGGCGGTGCACGCCTTTAATCCACAGCACTCGGGGGAGGCTGAGGTAGGAGGATTGCGGTGAGCTCAAGGCCACCCTGAGAATACACTGTGCATTCAAGGTCAGCCTGAGCTAGAGACCCTACCTAGAAAAGCAAAAAAAAAAAGTAGAGAAAGAGGCAAATTAAAAAAAAAAAAAAAAAAACTGGAAAATGGCTTTCATTTCAAACTATCCATGATTCTGCAAATAACATAAATGACTAAGTTGTTCAAACCAAAATGTGTGCATATACATTACTGTGCGTGTGCACAAACTCACACGCATACCGTGGTTAAAAGCACACAGGCTTTGGAGTCTTTTCTGCAATGAAAGTCTGGCTCCAATAATTACTAGACGTGGAACTGAGTCTCTCAACCACAACTTCCTGCTTGATGGGTAACAGCAGGTGCGATATAAGGTTATGAATGAGGATTAAGATGGTTAGTATGGGAAAATGCTGTGAGACTCGCTGTAACGATCTGGTCTAGCTGGGATTTTTTGGAACTCGTCTCCTTGAGTACTTGAGAAGCAGGTCTCTGGTGGGGCCTTGGTCAGACAGTCCTGACACAGCAGCATGTGGCCCCACTGGAAACGAAAGACTTGCTACTCTAGACGACCTCTGATGCTTAGAACAGCCTAAATCCCGTCACTGCGAATAAAGAACTTTCTGTTTGAAACGTGTGCCTGATCCCAGTGTTGCACTTACCTCCTCCCCGGGAAGCTCAAAGAACACAAGGCTAGAACACACACACACACACACACACACACACACACACGCACACACGCACGCACGCTGGAGAGTCTGCAGTGAGAGGATGGGGGTGAGCAGGAAACACTGGCCTTTGCATTGCTTTATGCTGTGTTGCTGTTATGATTTTTTTTTGGGGGGGGAGGGTCTTAGATTTTATTGTTGCTTTTATTTGCTGTCTATCTTCAGAGAAAGAAAAACCAGCTCTGGCCTAGAAAAGGCCAAAATGTGCCTTGATGAAGTGTGGTAGGAAGCACGTCCCTTGGGGGACACCACGATCCTTACTCCCAACCACCCCGACCTCCCAGACCTGGCCAATCAAGCCGAAGGAGATCCGGCCAGAGCTTGTGGGGAGCCCTGGCTGGACCCAGAAGCATGGAGCAAAGGAGAAAGGCCTGCTGCAGATGGGCCCGTTTTCCAACCCTCCTCCCCCAAGGGAGCGCTCAGCTCTCCTCTGCCCACTAGGCCTGTGGCACTGACGTGGGAGGCTGGCCAGGCCCAGGCCACCCAGTGTGAATCGCTGCTGCCTCCTGAAACGGAATCCACCCTCGCGGCCCTTGGCAGGCGGTGACAAGACAGCCCGGAGCTCACAGCTGCTCTCCACCCGCCGCCCCGTTCCCAGGCTCCGCATGGCTTCATCAGCCACCAAGATGCTGCTCAGCTGACAACCGCAGGGGCTCTCCGGCTTGGATGCCGCCTCGTCTCTTTGGCTGCTCCGAGCCACACAGCCTGGCCGCCTGGGGGACAGCAGCGAGGCCTCGCAGACATCCGCGTGCTTTGAGGTCAGTCTTCGGCTGGGGTCTGAACCAGCTGCCAGGCTTTTCTGGTGCCTGATGAAATCCAAGTGAGAGCCAACGAATTCCTCTCGCTGCCTCCCCTTGGAGAATGTGACCAGCTCCATGCAGGGAAGTCAACGCCCCCACACCCCACTCTGAGAAGTGCAAAGTATACAGGACTGCAGATCGGGAAGGGTTTTCTTCTTTTTTTTTTGGAAGACTTCCTTGTTCAGAGGCAGAGATCCTACAGTGCGCTCTGTACTACCCTCACCATCACTTGATTCCCCGAAGTGCCCTCAACATGTGAATCCATTTGGTTCCCATTATGCACATCAAAGTTGGGCAACTTTGGTTGGGGGGGGGCAGTACTTTCTTGACCTCCCCTTGGTAGATCCAGAAAGCACACTTATAAATTCGATTCAAATTAACCAAGAACTGGGGAACAGCTCTGCAATATTAAACAATGCTCCTCAAATGTTGCTGCGTATGACACTTGGAAGACCAATAATCATGGAGGTGTGTTTTTTTTTTAAATGGACCTGAAGGAAAAAAGGAAAAAAAAGAAAAAAAATTAGGAATGAGGGCTACAGAATAACATAATGCACGCAAGTTAAAATGCAGACACAAAATAATACTCACGCCTTACAAATCATACTCGTACCCTTATGTGCCTATCCAAGCATAAATCATATTGATTTAGTTGTCTTCTGGAGTAAAGGAGAGATTAGTGCTGGGAACGGAGAAGAGAGGAAGAGAAGAAGGGAGGAAGGGGAGAAGAGAGAAGAACTGAATAGTGATGGTAGCAGACTCATGACCCTCTGGACCCAAAATTCTGGGACAAGAGCAAAACAGCGAAGTACGGTCTCATCCCAGCTCTTCACCACACGGGTGTAGAAAGCGAGGCTCAGAATCCAACAGCTGTTTCGGGGGGCAGAGCCAGGCATTTTGATCCCCGCTCACCCTGCTGCGTGTACCTTCGGGGGCCTAGTTCCTTCCCTTCTAATGAGTAATTCGCCTAAGTGAGGATTTAACTAGACAGGTTGATCATTGCCAGCCCGGCTCCGAACCTTTCCTTGGGGAAGCACCCCACTCCTGCCTGAGGACATTAATCCCACTGCCACCATGTAACCCACCTCCCTGCTCTCCGGGGACCATCCTGAGGCGCGTTTCCACCGGCATGGGTTCCAGCAGGAAAGAATTTCTGACCTGTGTGGCCAGGTTCAAAACGAAAGATGTAGCAGCCAGGCTTTCATTGAGAAATAGGAGAGGAACAGATGGAAGCCATTGGCTGAAATTGACGTGTCGTGCTGTGAAAAGAAGCGAGGGTTGTTATGGAGTTGCTGTATTGATCCCATAAAGACGGAAACCAAAGAGCAGAAACTTCAAATAGAGGTCACTGGTGACCGTGAGAAGACAGGGGGCCTACCTTTGTTCAGAGACAAGCGGAGGCTTGCCCTTCGGCCCCAACCCCCAACCCCACACCCGGCCAGTTGAATGAGCTGGGATGTCAGCTCTCCTCTGAGCCCGACACATTACTCCCTAGAATGAACCCCCCCTTTGTGCCCAAATGATACCGACTAGCATCGTTATATTTTGGGAAAGCTGGCTTTTCAGTAGCTTCCTCCTTAAAAACCACCATGGCCAATTTCAGATCCTTGCAAACACTCTTTCCAGATGCTTCTGTTTGCCATTGCTGCTGTCTCTGCTTTCCTTGCCAAGGGCACGGTCACAGCAGAAGGCTGTTCTCGTCTCACATTAAGCAAGCTCTCTGCAAACCAGTGCTTCTTATTTTTCTAAATTGAAAAAGTAAGGGACAGACTCCAGCTCACTTAGGAATTTTAAGTGGGGAAACCCAAAAGCGGTGGTGGAACGCTCACCCTGGAAGCCTCAGATGGCCGTGTGAACCGACTGCCCTGGGGTGGATGTGCTGTGCCGGTTCCCTACACGGAGGAACGGCTCTGAGAAGCAGGAATGTCCTAGAAGACCTGGGGGCCCCTGGAGCCTCGCAGTAGAAGGTCCCATCTCCATCACAGCCTGTGTGTGGGTTTAAAACAACAACAAAGAAACAAGAAAGATGTAGGACTGGAGAGATGGCTTAGTGGTTAAGCGCTTGCCTGTGAAGCCTAAGGACCCCGGTTCGAGGCTCGATTCCCCAGGACCATGTTAGCCAGATGCACAAGGGGGCGCACGTGTCTGGAGTTCGTCTGCAGTGGCTGGAGGTCCTGGCGCGCCCATTCTGTCTCTCTCCCAGCCTCTTTCTCTCTCTGTTGCTCTCAAATAAATAAATTAATTAATTAATTTAAAAAGATTTAATTCTCAGAAGACATGCACTCAGTTCATGCACTTCTCAAAGGAACCACATTACAGCCCCAACTACTATTAACAAGACCATCAAACATTTCGTACAGCAGCCACCAGAAAGACTTGCTTGTGACACATGGCTGAAGTCATGACTGATCAATTCAGTCACTACCCTCTCCAGATAGAAAAGCTAGAGTCCAGGGTCATCCGGGAGATTGTCACCAGAATGTAGTGTTGGTTGGCTTTCCAACAGGCCCTGGAGCACCCTTATTTTCTCTCTCTCTCTAATAAATAAATAAAATAAAATATTTAAAAAAATTTTTTTCTAGTCCAGGCTGACCTGGAATTCACTATGTAGTCTCAGGGTGGCCTCAAACTCATGGTGATCCTCCTACCTCTGCCTCCCAAGTGCTGGGATTAAAGGGATTTTTTTTTATTATTATTTGAAACCATAATATTTGATGCTTCTGAGCCTGTTGGCCATACTTTCAAAAACAGGCTCATACCAGGTGTGGTGGCGCACGCCTTTAATCCCAGCACTCGGGAGGCAGAGGTGGGAGGATCGCAGTGAGTTCGAGGCCACCTTGAGACTACAGAGTGAATTCCAGGTCAGCCTGGGCCAGAGTGAGACCCTACCTCGGGGGGGAAAAAAAAAAAAAAAAAAAACCAGGCTCATTACCGAGTGGCCTTCATCACGTGTGTCGCCACTGTTTGCCAGGGACAGCGCCTCACACCCATCTTTGTAAGACAATGTCTGGCACCCAGGAGGTCAGGAAATGTTTAAGAAAAAGAACTTTGTTCCCCCTATTTTGTCAGCCTCTGCCCAGCAAGAACGGATCCTGGTCCAGGTAGAAACATTTTGGAAGCAAGTGTACAGAGCTGAAATAGGTGAGCTGGCTGCAATGGCTATAGGCCATGGAACTTCCAAAGATGCAAAAAAAAAAAAAAAACCAAAATAACAAAAAGCAATAACCTGTGAAAGTCAGTGATGCATCCAGAAAGGCAGCAGCTGCTCCCCACGGAGGGTCTGCGGCCTTGGGTTCCTGAGCTTTCCTATCTGTATCTTTCTCGGACGTTCTACTTTGTCCCCAGCTTTGTATCACTTCACTAGAAGGCATCGCAGACTATCTCAATGTCCCCTTCTTCATTTACCATCCTTCTGACTTCCTCCCAGAATTGACAATAATTAGAATTTCAAGGGCCGGGGGAGATGGCTCAGCGGTTAAGGTGCTTTCTTGCTAAGCCTGACTGCCTGGGTTCAACCAGTGCCCACGTAAAAGCCAGACACACAAAGTTTCTGGAGTTCATTTGCAGCGGATAGAGGCCCTGGCATGCACACTCTCTCCTCTCTGTCCCTTTTTCTAATTCTCTCCTTCCGTTTGCAAATAAATGAATAAAATGTTTTAAAATGTTTTTCAAAAAAAAAAAAGAACTTCATGTGCTGGAGAGATGGCTTAGCCATTAAGGTACTTGCCTGAAAAGCCAAAGGACCTTGGTTCAATTCCCCAGGACCCACGTAAGCCAAATGCACAAGGTGGCACATGCATCTGGAGTTTGGTTGCAGTGGCTGGAGGTCCTGCAATGCCCATTCTCTCTTTCTCTCTCTCTCTCTCCCTCTCTCTCTCTCTCTCTCTCTCTCTCTCTGCCTCTTTTTGTGTCATAAATAAATAAATAAACTTCATATAAATCACACACACACACACACACACACACACACACACACACACACGAGATTCCTGCTTTCTATTCTTGTTTCTAAAAATGTGTGAGGAGAACGCATGGTATTGGAGGCCTTGGAACACTTGTGACATTCCTCTCCTTTCTCTTTCCCTCACATCCAAGTCTCTCTGTGCTGAGCAGTCCTCTGCTGGGGCTCTGACTTCAGCCCCGCCTTCTTTGACCTCTTAATAGTCCTGTCACCTCCTGTTTCACCTCTTTACTAAGTGTCCCCCCATACTCAGGCAGGTCTCCACATGAGTAAATGTCTCTTCTTGGCTCCCCTACCTGGATGATCGCTTCTGCAACCACATCAGGATTGCATCCGATATTTTGTCTTGTTCTGGGTGTGTGCACATGTGGAGGCTGGAGGGGAAATAAGATGTCCCCACTCATCACACATCCACACACTTTCCCTTGAGACGGAGCCTTGCACTGATTCCAAACCTTGCTGTTTGCATTAGCCTGGTGACGCTCTGCTCTCTGCTCCCACAGGACTGAGGTTACAGGCATGCATGGCCTCATTCAGCTATGGACTTGGGTATGGAGGAATTAAAGTCAGTAGGTCTCAGGTTCCCTCAGCCTCTAATGCTTGCACAGGAAGCACTCCACCTGCTGAACCATCTCTCAAGCCCATATCACACCTATATTTTATTTTATTTTATTTTATTTTATTTTATTTTATTTTATTTTATTTTAAGCAGGGTATCATTCTAGCCCAGGCTAACCTGGAACTCACTCAGCAGTCCGGACTGTCCTCAAACTCACAGTGATCCTCCAATCTCAGCCTCCCAAGTGCTGGAAATAAAGATGTGTTCCACCACACCTGGCTCCCACATCAGGCCTTCTGATAGACCATTTGCATCCGTGCCTCCTTTTTCTTCCTTCCTGTGCTCCCTAAGCCTCCTCTGATTCCCAATATTAATAAGTGGTCAGACCCAGCTTCCTCCAGCCTTATCCTAAGTGTGTTTCTATAACATTCCACACTGGCCGTCGCAGGTTCTCCTTGAGCTCCTTGAACATGGTGTGAGCTCTCTACTTTCTGTCTCTCTCTTTCTCCCTGTTAAAGGCACACTTCATACCCTCCCTCCACTGGCTCCAGGACCCCAGCTGGCCAGGACATGGTCAGTGAGGAGCAGTGAGTCTGTGGTCTGTGGGGAGACACATTTTGCTCATAGCCTTTTGTAAAGCACCTACATGTGCCCCATTTTCACTGTCTAATGGCATCACCAGAAATTGTTTTCCCCATGTGTTCACTGTGAGACTTTTAGGGTGGCTGGCAGAATTTAGCTCTGTGGGAGAAAAGAAGGGTTGCAGGAACGGGTGACTAGTTAACTCTTCACATTTCTTTTTTAAAATTCTTTTCATAATTTTTATTTACTTATTTGAGATAGAGATCGAGAAAGAGGCAGATAGAGAGGAAGAGAAAGGGAATACCTCTGGAGCCTCGGCTGCAAACTTCAGACGCACGCAACACCTTGCGCATCTGGCTCACGTGGGTCCTGGGGAATCGGAACTGGGTCCCTTCAGTTTTGCAGACGGGTACCCTAAAGCCCCTCATATGAGGTTTTTACGGCAGGAAGGTGGCATCATATGGTGGGAGCACATGGTGAGAGAGCTAAGAAAGGGGCCACACTCAACTGATCCAGTTCTAGCCGCCCCCTGATCCGCTCCAGCAAATGGCTACTGGTCTCTCAACAATTGTGCCCATTGGCCACTGCCACTGGACCCTCCTTAAAACTCCCACCACCACGCCACACTATTTACACTGGGAGCCACACCCTCAGCAGATGAACCTGTGGGGCATGGATTAGTGACTTTTATTGTTGCTATGACCAGATATCTGACATTAAACAACTTCAGGGAAAAGGGTTTGTGTTGGCCCATGATGTGGGGCGTGCGTCCAGTCCGCCATGGGCGGGGAAGGCGCGGCAGTGCCCAATGGCTTGGGGCTGTGTTGACAAGTTTGTGGGTGGCTTACTCACAACGTGGCAGCTGACCAGGAAGCAAAGGCAGACTTAGGGCTAGAATTGGGGCCAAGCTGTACCCCTCAAAGCCCTGCCTCCCTTGTGACCCACTTCCTTCAGGTAGGCCCACTTCCCAAAGTGTCAATGACTTCCCATAGACTGCACCGCCAGCTAAGGGCCAAATGATCTTTGTCTTTTTTTCAACTTATTTACTTATTTGCGAGGAGAGAGAGATAGAAAGAAAAGAGACAGAGAGAAAATGGGCAGGCCAGGGCCTTTAGCCACTGCAAACGAACTCCAGATGCATGTGCCCCTTGTGCATCTGGCTTATGTGGGTCCTGGGGAATTGAACCTGGATCCTTTGGCTTCGCTGGCAAACACCTTAACCACTAAGCCATCTCTCCAGCCCTGGACCAAATGTTCTAACACTCAGGTTTATGCAGGACATTTTACATCCTAATCGTAACAGGACACACCATGTATCACTTCTTGATTTTAGTAGAATTTTAACAGATTTCTTGGTGGTTTTTTTTTTTTTTTTTTTTTTTTGGTTTTCTAAGGTAGGGTCTCGCTCTAGCTCAGGCTGACCTGGAATTCACTCTGTAGTCTCAGGGTGGCCTCGAACTCATGGCAACCCTCCCACCTCTGCCTCCCGAGTGCTGGCATTAAAGGTGTGTGCCACCACACCCGGCTTCTTGGGATTTTTATATAATCAAAATTGTCACTTTCAATATGCATGCCTTTTGTTTCTTTTTAAAAATATTTTAATTATTTTTTTAATTATTTATTTATTTATTTATTTGAGAGTGACAGACACAGAGAGAAAGACAGATAGAGGGAGAGAGAAAGAATGGGCGCGCCAGGGCTTCCAGCCTCTGCAAACGAACTCCAGACGCGTGTGCCCCCTTGTGCATCTGGCTAACGTGGGACCTGGGGAACCGAGCCTCGAACCGGGTCCTTAGGCTTCACAGGCAAGCGCTTAACCGCTAAGCCATCTCTCCAGCCCTATTTTAATTATTATTAACAACATATTTCATATTAAAGTATTTTATTTATGTATATATTAATTTATTTATTTATTTGAGAAAAAGAGTAAGGAAAAGAGGCAGGTAGAGGAAGAGAGAATGGGCACACCAGCCAGGGCCTCTAGCCACTGCAAACAAACTCCAGACACATGTGCCACTTGGTGCATCTGGCTGATGTGGGTCATGGGGAATCAAACCTGGGTCCCTTGGCTTTGTAGGCAAGCACTTTTCACTGCTAAGCCATCTCTCCAGCCCTGTTTCTTTTTGACTGACCTTCTGCACTGGCTAAGATACCAGCATAATATTAACAGAGGTGTTGAAAGAAAACTTCCTTTCCCTGTCATGATCTTAGGTAGAAATGTTTGGTCTTTGACCAAAAAGCATGACACTAGCTAAAAGGTACTATGGAAAAAAAAGAAAAAAAGTGGCACTTGGAATAAAATATGAAAGGCATTTCTGCTGCCTGCCCTTAAAGAATGTTCCGTTTGTTTCGGTCCTTAGGTTATTAACACATGAACCTCTTACCTCTGCTTGAGGCAGCTCTAGAATTTCCTCTGTTCTGGGCTAGTTTCATCCGAATGCCAAGACATGGCCTTTCCTTGCTGGTACTCTGCTCAGAACCCTCTGTGGTCAGTGAGGTCTCCTCACTCTGGTGCACAAACTCCAGGAGTCTCCCAGCTCCCATGGGGGCTCCAAGGCTGCTTGCTTTCCAGCTCCCCGATACTTGTGCAGGCCTCACAGACAGACCCTGTACTGTATCATCCCCCACAGCCCCAGTCTCAAGGGAAAGCCTGCGGCCTGGAACTTTTCCTGTGGTCTAAAAGCGTCCTGCCTCAGCACCCCCAAACTCCAGTATCCGTATCTTTAACCTAGTGAGACCTCTACTTTTTTGTTTGTTTGGTTGTTTTTTTTGGTTTTTCAAGGTGGGGTCTCACTCTGGCTCAGGCTGACCTTGAATTAACCATGTAGTCCCAGGGCGGCCTCGAACTCACGGCGCTCCTCCTACCTCTGCCTCCCAAGTGCTGGGATTCAAGGCATGCGCCACCACGCCTAGCTGAGACCTCTACTTTTGGTTGGGTGTCCCCTCCCCGTGTTGGGACAGGCAGAAGGTTCTAGCAAGAACCTTGTTTGTAGCCTTTGACCCTGTGTTGCCAAATAGCTCATGTCTGACAAGAAGTTATTTGATATATTTCCTGTAGCTTTCTAGTTGTGTGAAGCAGGAGAACTAACCAGGATTACTCTTTGTCATGGGTGAAAGCAAGACTGGAGCCCTTTTAATCGACAACAGAGGTCAGCAAACCTTCTCTTAACGGGTAGGCAGTACCTTTGACTGGCCTCATTGACACAGTTTTGTCAACTGCCGGCCTAGCACAAACGCAGCTCCAGTGACTGAGCCTGCACTATTCAAAGAAAACTTCATTTACAAAGGCAGGCAACTGACTTGCAGACTATAGTTCACCAGTTCTTGATCTAGAACGTTATCCCTGCCTTTTTTCCACTACCAAGCCAGTCATTATTATTATTATTATTTTGGTTTTTCGAGGTAGTCATTATTGAATGCCCCAAGTTCTGGATTGATCTAATTATGTTCTCAAGCTATTCCATAACATATTGCTTTAGTACCTGTATTTTCTATAAGTTTAATTAGGACAATACATCTTCTTTTGTAAGAATAACAGCTTAGCCGGGCATGGTGACGCATGCCTTTAATCCTAGCACTCAGGAGGCAGAGGTAGGAGGATCGCTGCGAGTTCGAGGCCTCAGTTGCTAAAGCACTTGCATTGCAGCCACAAGGACCTGGTTTGAGCCCACAAAACGCTGGTTGTGATGGCCTGCGCCTGTAAGCGCAGCACTGAGGATCCTTGGGACTCACTGGCCAGCCAGTCTGATCTAATTGGTGGACTCACAGCCAATGAGAAACCTTGTCTCAAAGAAGGTAGATGAGCCATGACAACTGAGGTTGTCCTCTGACCTCCCCATATGCACACACACGTGTGCACCTGAACATAAAACACACAGGCACATATACATATCCCTCACACACATACATTAATAACAATAATGCACAGGTGATGGGCTGGAGAGTTGGCTTAACGGTTAAGCGCTTGCCTGTGAAGCCTAAGGACCCCAGTTCGAGGCTCGGTTCCCCAGGACCCACGTTAGCCAGATGCACAAGGGGGCGCACACGTCTGGAGTTCGTTTGCAGTGGCTGGAAGCCCTGGTGTGCCCATTCTCTCTCTCTCTCTTTCTCTCTTTCTCTCTCTCTCTTCCTCCTCCTCCTCTCTCTGTCACTCTCAACTAAATTAAAAAAATTAAAAAAAAAATAATAATGCACAGGTGAAAGGGCACCATAAGAAGGGGGAAAGTCAGATTGAAAGGAAGGAGCCTTGAGCTGCACAGGGAACATCCTCTGATTTTCTATGAGAGCTGCCAGATAAATAGACTTGCCTTAGAGACTAGGGTGTCAAGAGGCCCTTTGATTTTAAAGGGAAAAGCAGCCTGGCTGCAAGTGTTATGGTGATTTTAAAATATGTCCACTAGGGCTGGAAAGATGGCTTAGCCGTTAAAGTGTTTGCCTGTGAAGTCTAAAGACCCATGTTCTACTCTCCAGATCCCACATAGGCCACATGCACAAAGTGCGGCAAACACAAGATTGCACATGTCCACTAGGTGGCGCAAGCATCCGGAGTTTGATTTCAGCAGCTGAGGCCCTGGCATACCAACTCCCTCTCCCTCTCTCTCTCTCTCTCTCTCTCTCTCTCTCTCTCTCTCTCTCTCAAAATATTCCACAAGAATAAAAACATAAACAAAAAAATTATAAATGTCCACTAAAGCTGAGAATGTTGGCACACACTTTTATTTTTTAACACTGTTTTTAAATATTTATTTATTTATTTGACAGAGAAAGAGGGAGGAAGAGAGAAAGAGAGAGAATGGGTGTACCAGCCACTGCAACTGAACTCCAGATGCGTGTGCCCCCTTGTGCATCTGGCTAACATGGGTCCTGGGGTTGAGCCTTGGTCCTTTGGCTTTGCAGGCAAATGCCTTCACAGCTAAGCCATCCTTCCTGCCTGGCACATACTTTGTTTGTTTGTTTGTTTGTTTTGTTTGTTGTTCAAGGTAGGGTCTCACTCTAGTCCAGGCTGACCTGGAATTCACTATGTAGTCTCAGGGTGGCCTCGAACTCTCAGTGATCCTCCTACCTCTGCCTCCCAAGTGCTGGGATTAAAGGCGTGCACCACCACACCTGGCTCCAGCACACACTCTTAATGCCAGCACGTGGAAGGCAGAAGAAAGAGGATCGCCACAAGTTCAAGGCCACCCTGAGACTACATAATGAATTCCAAGTCAGCCTGGGCTAGAGTGAAACTCTACCTCGAAAAAAAAATAGATAGATAGATAGATAGATAGATAGATGGATGGATGGATGGATGGATAGATAGATAGGTGTTTTCACAAACCCTTTGTGACCCCACCTTCTAAAGAAGATTAATTTCTCTTCTCTTTACTATGATCTGGACTTAGACTTTCTTCAAAAAAAAAAAAAAAGGCCGGGATGTGGTGGCGCACGCCATTAATCCCAGCACTTGGGAAGCAGAGGTAGAAGGATCCCCATGAGTTCGAGGCCACCCTGAGACGACATGGTGAATTTCAGGTCAGCCTGGACCAGAGAGAGCCCCTACCTTGAAAAAAAGAAAGAAAGAGAGAGAGAGAGGAAGGAAGGAAGGAAGGAAGGAAGGAAGTGTTGTGTTGTGACTTCTAGGTCCTAAAATGCAAGGTGACACCCCCCCACCTTGGTCTCTAATCACTGTATATGTGTAGGAATCCAGACATCATGTGAAGAGATGTCCACAGCCCCGTGGAAGTCCTCCTGCAAGCAACTGAGAGCCTGCCGTCTGCCAGCGTGAACGTGCCAACAATGTGAGCCCGTCTGGACTGTTACAACAGACAGCTCAGACCCAGTGGCTTACAAATAGCAGAGATTACGTCTGCTCCGGTCGTCTAGCAGAACCAAGGTCAAGGTGCTAGCCACTCTGATATCTGGTCAGAGCGTGCCTGCTGGGTCACAGATGGTTGACTGCTTTCCGGGTGCACACATGGTGGAAAAAGTGAGGGTGCTCCCAAGGGTCTGTTTTATTTTGGTTCTTTTTTTCAAATATCTTACTTATTTATTTATTTAATTTTTTTTTACTGATAACTTTCATAATTGCAAACAAAATCCCATGGTGATACCCTCCCTCCCCCCACTTTCCCCTTTGAAGCTCCACTTTCCATCATATCCCCTCCCCCTCACAATCAGTCTCTCTTTTATTTTGATGTCATGATCTTTTCCTCCTATTATGATGGTCTTGTGTAGGTAGTGTCAGGCACTGTGAGGTCATGGATATCCAGGTCATTTTGTGTCTGGGGGAGCATGTTGTAAGGAGTACTACCCTTTCTTTGGCTCTTACATTCTTTATTTATTTAAGAGGGAGAGAAAGGCAAATAGAGAGAATGGGCACACCAGGGCCTCTAAACCCTTGTAAACCTACTCCAGACACATGGGCCACCTTGTGTATCTGGCTTATGTGGATCCTGGGGAATCAAAACCAAGTCCTTATGCTTTGCAGGCAAACGCCTTAACTGCTGAGCCATTTCTTCACCCTCCCCCCATACTGGGATCTGTTTTATAAAAATACTACTGTCAGCCCAGTGTGGTGGCACACTTTAATCCCAGCACTCAGGAGCCAGAGATAGGAGGATCATCGAGACTTCAAGGCCACCCTGAGACTCCATAGTGAATTCCAAGCCAGCCTGAGATAGCGTGAGACCCTACCTCAAAAAACAAAAACAAAAAACAAAAAAACACTACAGTCATGCCTGAAGGCTCCACCCTCATGCCTTGATCCCTTCCCAAGGTCCTCACATCCAAATATCACCACATTGTGCCTTAGAATGGAACACATGCACTTAGGGGAAGCACAGACATTCAGGATTTTGCAGTGACACAACCTTGGAAGTCGTAGGCTCTCCCTCTCCGACTGGACTTACACCTAATAAGATTACAACCTTGGCTGACATCTTAACCACACCTCATGAAAGAACCACCGAGCCGGAACAGTTCCTGAATTCCTGGATCATGACAGAGATGCATCTTCCTTTAAGATATGTCTACGTCCTTTGAGGCCTCCTTGTGGGGAAATCCTGGGCAACAATAGCAGCTTTGCACACAGCCCTCGCCTTCCCTCCATTACACATAGATAGACGTTGTTGTTCCTCTGTCTATGAAGAAGCCAACCTAAGGGAAACATGAGACAAGACGCTGCTGGCTTTCCTGCTTGTACCATGTGCCCTCCTGACGGCTGCTGACCTCACAGCAAAATTCCCAGGAGGGAATGCCAGGCGTGGTGGCGCACGCCTTTAATCCCAGCACTTGGGAGGCAGAGGTAGGAGGATCGCCGTGAGTTCGAGGCCACCCTGAGACTACATAGTGAATTCCAGGTCACCCTGGGCTAGAGTGAGACCCTACCTCAAAAAATCAAAAAAACCGGGCTGGAGAGATGGCTTAGCGGTTAAGCGCTTGCCTGTGAAGCCTAAGGACCCCGGTTCGAGGCTCGGTTCCCCAGGTCCCACGTTAGCCAGATGCACAAGGGGGCGCACACGTCTGGAGTTCGTTTGCAGAGGCTGGAAGCCCTGGCGCACCCATTCTCTCTCTCTCCCTCCCTCTGTCTTTCTCTCTGTGTCTGTTGCTCTCAAATAAATAAATAAATAATTTAAAAAAAAATCAAAAAAACCAAATAAATAAATAAATTCCCAGGAGGAACTTAGCATCAAGCCTCCAAAAAACCAAAAGCTATGACACCCCCGCCCCCAGCACATGCCATTTGGAGATGACACCATTGCCCCTTCTTGCCCCTTGGGTGTTCTTTTGAGACTTCTGTCCGAATTCAAGGCAGCTGGGCAGACCCACCACTGGCTGGGGGATAGCTTCGCCCTGAGCGGAGCCAGTGGAGCATGTGGGCACTGGAAACTGCAAGCTTTGTTTCATTAACACCGTGTTCTAACAAAACCAGTGGACTGGCCAAGAGTTTGGAAAACACCAAAGTGATGGTTTGATGCCAGAATACTCCAGTTGACTCAGTGGGGTCTGTAGGGAAAGGTTAGTATTTAGATCACTAATGTTTATTTTTTGTTGTTTGTTTGTTTTGGCTTTTTCGAAGCAGGGTCTCACTGTAGCCCAGGCTGACCTGGAATTCACTATGGAGTCTCGGGGTGGCCTCGAACTCACGGCTATCCACCTACCTCTGCCTCCCAAGTGCTGGGATTAAAGTCATGTGCCACCACACCCGGCTTGTTTTGGTTTTTCAAGGTAGGGTTTCACTCTAGCCCAGGCTGACCTGGAATTCACTATGTAGTCTCAGGGTGGCCTCGAACTCAGAATAATTCTCCTACCTCTGCCTCCCAAGTGCTGGGAGTAAAGGCGTGCATCACCATGGCTGGCTGTAGTAATGTGTTGTTTTTTTTTTTTTTATTAGGTACATTTAGGAGTGAGGGACCAACTATTTCCTTGTTTGCTTTCCTGGTCGATTTGATTTCTGTTTGACATCCACCTCTAGTAGATGTAAGTTAAAGTGACATCAGGAAAGACCTGGGGTCAGTCATTTTAAAAATTAGACTATGACAGCCAGGCGTGGTGGTGCACGCCTGTAATCCCAGCACTCAGGAGGCAGAGGTAGGAGGATCACCATGAGTTTGTGGCCACTCTGAGACTACATAGTGAATTCCAGGTCAGCCTGAGCTAGTGTTGAGACCCTACCTCGAAAAAAAAATAGACTATGGAGCTGGAGAAATGGTTTAACGGTGAAGGTGTTTGCCTATGAAACCTAAGGACCCATGTTCAACTCTCCAGATCCCACGGAAGCCATATGCACAAAGGTGAGGCAAGCGCAACGTTGCACATGCCCACTAGGAGGCGCACGTGTCTGGAATCCAATTACAATGGCTGAGGACAGGGCTCACCAATTCTCCCTAAATAAATAAATAAAAATTAAATACAAGGTTCAGCAGTTAGAGGTCCTTACTTTCAAAGTTTCCTGACCCAGATTCAATTCCCCAGTATCCACATAAAGCCAGGCACAAAAAGCGAAGCATGCATCTGAAGTGTGTTTGCAGTGACAAGAGGTGCTGGAGACACCCCTTGCCCCCCACACAAATAAATAAAAACATGAAAAGCAAATAAATTAAAATTATACTACAATTTAGTAGATAATGGCAGACTATAAGCATAGTTCACAGAAAAGATTCAAATGGCTTTTTAAAAATATTTACTTTTTAACAGGTGATACTCTCATTCCCTCTCTCTTGTTTTCATTTCCCTGGAGCTCTCCTCTGTGGGGTTATGGGATTTACTGTGGAGTCATGAAAGCCTCAGTCAGTCCCAATGGGATATGGGGCGGGGGGGGGGGGGGCATTCCTCAGGGTATTCTTGCCCACTCAGTGGCTCTTACATACAATCTTTCCACCCCCTCTTCTGCAATGTTCCCTGAGCCATGACAGACCTGTTGGCAGTCTGACTTAGTGTTGAGTTCTCTGTAGCCTCTGGACTTCTGGATTTGATAGGTTGTGATTGTTCACTGTGTCAGCCAGCATCACCCTGGAGCTGGTTGTCAGGCTAGCAGTGAGAGCAGTGCTCATGGGGCTACTTCCACTGCAAGTTCTCCTGGGTCCTAGCAGATGTGGAACAAATTGCCTTGTTTTGTTTTTGTTTTTGTTTTTGTTTTTGTTTATTTGGTTTTTCGAGGTAGGGTCTCAGTCTAGCTCAGGGCTGACCTGGAATTCACTCTGTAGTCTCAGGGTGGCCTTGAACTCACAACAATCCTCCTACCTCTGCCTCCTGAGTGCTGGGATTAAAGGGTGAGCCACCACGCCCAGCACAAATGACTTTTAACACTTGAAAAGATGCTTGATCTCACACATAAGGAAATATATAAATTAAAACTCTCCTACAACACGACTGACCTCTTGACTTTAACATTGAGAGAAATTTGAAGGTTGGATTTGGATAATGCCCTGGACTCATGAAGCCACGTGGGAATGGGCACCTGCATCCGTTGCTTGTATGCATGCAAACTGGCACTCACGGGGAGGACTTGGCAGTGTTGAACAAAATCTTACAGGAATTTACCCCTTAAAGTGGAAATGACCCTTATAGGAATTTGTACTAAAATCAGAAACAACAGAAGCATGAGCCTATGGGTCATTTCACATACAAACCCCAACACTAATTACTCTTAATTGTATATGCTTAATGAAATATCTTTTTTAATATTTTATTTTTATTTATTTATTTATTTGACAGAGAGAGAGAGAACAGGCACATCAGGGCCTCCAGCCACTGCAAATGAACTGCAGACATGTGCGCCTCCTGTGCATCTGGCTAGCGTGTGTCCTGGGGAATCGAACCTGGGTCCTTTGGCTTTGCAGGCAAATGCTTTAACTGCCAAGCCATCCCTCCAGTCCTTTTTAAAAATTACTTTATCTTGTTTTTTATTTATTTGACAGAGAAAGAACAGCTTAATGAAATATCTTAAAGATTTTAAGCCAGGCATGGTGGTGCACACTGTTAATCTCAGCACTTAGGAGGGAGAGGTAGGAGGATTGCCATGAGTTCGAAGCCACCCTGAGACTACAGAGTGAATTCTAGATCAGCCTGGGCTACAATGAAACATTACCTCGAAACCCCCCCACAAAAAAGAAAGAAAAGGAAAAAAAAAAGATTCATTTTAAACTTCAAAAATCTTACTTTAGGGCTGGAGGGATGGATTAGCAGTTAAGGCATTTGCCTGCAAAGCCAAA
Source organism: Jaculus jaculus (assembly GCF_020740685.1). NCBI lineage: Eukaryota > Metazoa > Chordata > Mammalia > Rodentia > Dipodidae > Jaculus > Jaculus jaculus. Next base: position 56,857,918 of record NC_059115.1, read on the forward strand.
GGACCCAGGTTTGATTCCCCAGGTCCCATGTTAGCCAGATACACAAGGGGGTGCACACATCTGGAGTTTGTTTGCAGTGGCTGAAGGCCCTGGCATGCCCATTCTCTCTTTCTCTTCTTCCCTTTTTCTCTGTCAAATAACTAACTAAATAAATAATTTTTTAAATCCTACTTTAGTCAGTAGTTTCCTTGTCATCAGTAATACTAAGTGGTAATATTGAAATATTTTATATATTAGGTAATAAACCAGCAGGTAAATGCATTGGAAAACTTTATATGGTACCATTTTTATGTCAGTTAAAACTAAAATATCTTTACTGTATGATGTGTAATATGACCTGAGATCAATAGTAGTTAAGATTGGAATAAAAGAATAACTACAATTATAAAATCAGAGTTAAGAAAAAGAAAGCACAGGCTAGAGAGATAGCTCAGCAATTGAGGCACTTGCCTGCAAAGCCTAACAACTTGGGTTCGATTCCCCAGCACCCATGTAAAGCCAGATGCACAAAGTGCTGCATGCATCTGTAGTTCATTTGCGGTGACAGGAGAACCTGGTGTGCCGTTCTCTCTCTTTCTTTTTCTCAAATAAATAAGTAAAAATATTTAGTTAAAAAAGTGCTATATTAAGCCGGGCGTGGTGGCGCACGCCTTTAATCCCAGCACTCGGGAGGCAGAGGTAGGAGGATCGCCGTGAGTTCGAGGCCACCCTGAAACTACATAGTGAATTCCAGGTCAGCCTGGGCCAGAATGAGACCCTACCTCTCGAAAAACCAAAAAAAAAGTGCTATATTAAATTTGAATAGAAAATGCCAGTACCAATTTGTGGTTGTGTTGACTTTTTCAGGTTCCCTTGAAATGATGGGAGCAATGTCTGTCATAAGTGTGGTCAGACAGACACATTTGTTTCTTTCCATAATGTCAGAGTTTACTGAATAACAGGAAATTCACAAGCTATTTTGGTTTTGTTGGCTGTAATTTGCCAAGTAGTTCCAAATTCTCTTAATAGCTGGCCAAGGTAAACATAGGTTCTTTTTTTTTTTGTTTTTGTTTGTTTGTTTGTTTGTTTTTGTTTTTCGATGCAGGGTCTCACTCTGGTCCAGGCTAACCTGGAATGGAATTAACTCTGTAGTCTCAGGGTGGCCTTGAACTCAAGGCGATCCTCCTACCTCTGCCTCCCGAGTACTGGGATTAAAGGTGTGCGCCACCACGCCTGGCTTTAAACATAGGTTCTTTTGTTCCAATCTTAGCTATCAATGTTAATTTTCAGATCGCATATAACATATTACATAGGGTATACACGTACACACATGCATATATATATGTTACCTAGATGTGTATGCTCCTGTGCGTGTTACAGAACGGCTACAAGAATTTAAGAAATCACAGGCAAGTTCAAATAGTTCAAAAGAGATCTTACTCACCATGGTGCTGAGAATAAGTGACTCAGCACTGAAACATCTCTATCACCCCCTTCCAAGGCTCAGGGTCCATTGCGGAAGAGGTGGTGGAAAGAATGTAAGAGCCAAAGGAAGGGTAGGGCTCCTTACAATGTGCTCCTCCAGACACAAAATGGCCTGGATATCCATGACCTCGCTGTGCCTGACACTACCTACACAAGACCATCATAACAGGAGGAAAAGATGATGACATCAAAATAAAAGAGACTGATTGAGAGGGGGAGGGGATATGATGGAGAGTGGAGTTTCAAAGGGGAAAGTGGGGGGGAGGGAGGGAATTACCATGGGATATTGTTTACAATTATGGAAGTTGACAATTTTTTTTTAAAAAAAAAAGGCCTTACTGAGAAGCAAAAGCAGGAGTCAGATAAAAATACAAAGAAAGTCTCTGCAGGAGTTAGACAACAAACCCTGTCGGAAATCTGTCGGAAGTGCTGAGACAGATCAAGCCACAGAGTCAAAGCAGAGCCATGGAAGCCAGAGCTGAGCCGCCCAGCCAAGGTGCGGGACTGTGGATGCTGTAGGGGAGAAGTTCCGACAATTCATGTCTAGACAGACAAACAGCACGTCCAGATGAACAGATGGACGGTGTGATGGTGAAGGTGTTGCCAACATGATCTGTTTAGTGATTCACAGAAATCCCTTTCGGGTGGGTCCCTGAGGTTGCTTTCAGGAAGGATTCACTGAAGGAGGAAGTCCTTCCCCCAGGGTGAGCCCTTCCCCCAGAGTGGGGCCCTTATCTAAGAAAGCTCTGGGTGAAAAGAGCCCCCCTTTTCCTTCCACTTGGCTGCTAGAGCTGCTTGCTGCCTTCCAGCATGGATTGAAGACCAGTGTCAACTGAAGACCCGAGTGGATCAAAAACTAGCGGCTCCTCAGGACCCTCCAAGGCCTTCAGTGCCCATCGGGACTGCGGGGGCATCTGGCCATGCGGACTGGGCAGCTACCGGATTCCTTGATTCTCAGGCCTGCAACTACTATTGGACTACCATAAGCTAATCCAATAAATTTCCTTTTTTTTTTTTTTTTTTTTTTTGGTTTTTTGAGGTAGGGTCTCACTCTTGTCCAGGCTGACCTGGAATTCACTATGGAGTCTCAGGGTGGCCTTGAACTCACGGCAATCCTCCTACCTCTGCCTCCCGAGTGCTGGGATTAAAGGCGTGCGCCACCATGCCCGGCTCCAATAAATTTCCTTTTTAATATGATTCATTCTAGCAGGTCTGTTCCTCTAGAGAGCCCTGACTAATACAGATGGAAACTTGAGTAGACCATGTCAACAACAGATGCTGAGCTGAGCTGAAGCCCCTGGGACTATCCTGAGGTCTCTGCCTTTCAGCTCCTTGGTGCACACACCTCGCAGTGAGATGACAGGTCAGAGGGACTACCGTCATGGTGGGTGTCCTCGTCTTTATAGGGTCTGGGTGAGGGGATTGCACCGTTGCCTCAGTCTGGTGTATTTAATAAGTTCTTGGGTCTGGTTTTCCTGGTATGATTTTAAGATGTTCATGTGCTTATGTAGCCCCAATTAGTTTTGATAAAGGTATAAGGTTTGTACCCTTTTATCAGTCTGGGCCTCATGGGCTGTTGCAGTCAGGTTCGCATTGCTGGTAGAAATCACCCAACCATAGCAGCTTGTGGGAAAAAGAGGTTTATTTTGGCTGACAGGCTCGAGGGGAAGCTCCATGATGGCAGGGAAAACAATGGCATGTGCAGAGGGTGGACATCACCCCCTGGCCAACATAAGGTGGACCATAGCAACAGGAGAGTGTGCCAAACACTGGCATGGGGAAACTGGCTATAACACCCATAAGCCTGCCCCCAATAATACACTGCCTCCAGGAGGCTTTAATTTTCAATTGCCAACAGCTAGGGAACCTAGCATCCAGACCACCTAAGTTTATGGGGGACACCTGAATCAAACCACTACATGGGTGGTGCTGGTCAGATGGTGTTGTGTATGTGCCCAACAGGTTACAGAGTCATCCTGCCTCTGTGTTTGCACTCAAAATAACGTCAAGGGTTGGAAAGATGGCTTAGTGGTTAAGGTACTTGCCTGCAAAGCCTAAGGATCCATGTTTGACTCCCCAGATCCCATGTAAGCCAGACACACAAGGTGATGCATGCACAAGGTCGCACATGCCTACTAGGTGGCGCACACATCTGGAGTTCGATTGCAATGGCTGTAGGCCCTGGCACACCAATTCTCTGTCTATTTCTCTCTCTCTCTCTCTCTCTCAAAAAAAAAAAAAAAAGTCAGGGCTGGAGAAATGGCTTAATGGCTAAAGCACTTGCCTATGAAGCCTAAGGACCCAGGTTCAATTCCCCAGTACCCATGTACAGCCAGATGCACCAAGTGATGCATGTGTCTGGAGTTCATTTGCAGTGGCTAGAGGCCCTACAAACACATTCTCTCTCCCTCTCTCTCTCAAATAATAAATAAATAAATAGGCCAGGCATGGTGGGCACATGCCTTTAATCCCAGCACTTGAGAGGCAGAGGTAGAAGGATTACTGAGTTCGAGGCCACCCTGAGACTACATAGTGAATTCCAGGTCAGCCTGGGCTGAAGTGAGTCCCTACCTTGAAAAACAAGCAAACAAAAAAATAGAGTCAAATGCTATTAGAAAAATGGACTCATCTAAGATAAGACACAGGCTATAAAACCATAGTTTTATACCATATGGAGTAACAGTTCAGGGCATACCCTGACCTCAACAGTGTCTAAATCCCTTTACCAAAGGATCCGGCGCTGAATAGATATCTACTACTGGCTGTGGGGTAGGAGAAACACAGAGTGCCCGGAATCTCTCAAAGACCCTTGAGGACACATTCAAAAGACACAGGATCTAGCTCAAATGATTATCCAAATTTAAAACTTTTTGCACAAGTTGATAGTAAAAGAAGTAGGGGAGAGGGTCTCACTTGCCCTTACTGAAGAAATTTACACACCGACTCTTTCATCTGTGCTACGGGCTGCAGTGTGTCCCCATAGAATTCATAACTGAAACCTTCACATGACTGCCTTAGCGACAAGACCTCTAATGAAGGCTGAAGGAGGCCCTAAAGGTAAGAGTCTGCCACGACACAACCAGTGACTTCACAGGAAGAGGAAGAGATCCCAGGCGCGCAGCACAGAGAAAAAGCCACGCGAGGACCCAGTGAGATGTGGGGCATCACCAGAAAGCAACCCTGTCAACACCCAGACCTTCAACTTGGGGCCTAAGAAGCACAAGAAAGTGAATTTCTATTGTTTCAGCCAAACAGCCTGCCAGCTCAGGCTGACCTGGAATTCACTAGGTAGTCTCAGGGTGGCCTCGAACTCACAGCGATCCTCCTACCTCTGCCTCCCAAGTGCTGGGATTAAAGGCGTGCGCCACCACGCCCAGCTTTGTTGTTTTGTTTTTCAAGGTGTGGTCTCACTCTAAGCCAGGCTGACTTGGAATTCCCTGTGTGCTGGGATGAAAGGTGCACACCACCACACCCAGCAGTTAACTACAATCTGTTCAAGCTTGCATGTCTAACTTCTGGTTTCCAGGAACACAAGTGACAGAAGACCATATTAACTAACGCCACAGAGGAAAATAGAAGATGTTAGCTGTTTGACCGAGATATGCAACAAGGATAACTGACCAAAGTAATAGTCTGTATTAATGAAAAAAAAAATCAGATTTAAAATATAGGCTGGGACGACTTCCAGTTAAGATGGTGGCGTAGGTACCACGCCAAAGCAGTGTAGGGAGGAAAAGCAAAAAAAAAAAAATACCCTCAGCAAAATACACACTTTTACTAAAAAGTGAGGTGTATAGGAAATTGAAACAGCAGCAGAGAAGTAAGAGAGATCCAGAGCATCCAGAGCCCACACGGCCAGCAAAAGCACTGCAGGAAAAGCCAGGCGAGGGGAGCTTCCATTCTCCACAAACTCAAGAAACGTGAAGGGAGAACAGCAGTGAACAACGGAGGAGCAGATCACAAGGTAGAAGAACACGTGGAACAGCGGGCGAACTGAGCAGCATCAGCTTCCTCCCCTTCCCCACAGCCAGTGCCCAGCCCTTGGGAACTGAGCAGCGGTCCAGGGACCCCGCAATGCCTACTGAACTGACAGAGCACCAAAGAGGGACCCAATCAAGAGCGCAGCTGAGACCAAAATCATCCCAAAAGGTAAGTGGGATTACACCAGGTCAGTACCCGTCTAATAAACCTGGTATATATGCCTGAACCAGAAGTGCTAATTGCACCTTCAATATCAGGATAAATTATATGTTCAATCGGATGGATGGTCAAATTTGTCATTTTTAAATAAGCTGTATTTTGGGCTTGTTACTTGTTGCTTCTTGAATTATAGTGGCTTTGTTTGCACTTCTGTTATACATTAGGGAAGGGTCTCACCTGGTCACAAGCTGACTTGGAACCCCTTACAGACCAAGTCTTAACCATCTTGTTGTTAGGATTAAGGAGGTGGGTGAGGCACCACACAGCCTAAGGGACAGATCTGGTTGTCATAATACCTACTCTTGGATACATAGCTGTCTTTTCTTGACAGTGTACATTGTTTAGTTAAAATTTAGAATCTGCCTGTATTTCATTCCTCTTAGCCTACTTGAATACTCTCATAGCAGGCACACCCAACACTTAGAGTCACTTTTGTACATACTCTGAGAGTCTTCAGACCACACCTAGAGCCTTAAACTCTGACCCTGCAGATATATAACAACAGATTGATTGATACATCTCATAATACCTAGCTAACTGGAAAATCCAATCATTAAATAATCCAAGATGCAAAAATATATACATTATAACACAAGAAACACCAAAAATCAAGACAATATAAATCCACCAAAAATTATTAATGCATCAGAAATGACCTCTAGTGAGAATGAGTTAGAGGAAATGCCTGAGAAAGATTTCAAAAGAATGATCATAAATATGCTCAAAGAACTCAAAGAAGAATTCAAAGGAAGCAAAGAAGACACAGGACACCAATTTAATGAAATAAAGAGGTCAATATTAGACATAAATAAGGAAATAGAAATAATAAAGAAAAACCAGTGAGAATTACTAGCAATAAAGAACACAATTAATGAAATAAAAAACTCTGTAGAAAATCTCACCAATAGAAAGGATGAAGGAGAGGACAGAATATCTAAGCTAGAAGACCAGGTGGCAGATCTAATTGCAGTCCAACAAAGAGAAAGACAAACTTATAGAAAAGTATGAGTGGGAATTTCAAGATATTTGGGACACTATGAAAAGATCAAACACAAGAATTCAGGGCATAGTAGAAGGAGAAGAATTTCACTCCAAAGGCATAGTTGGCGTCTTCAACAAAATCATAGAAGAAAACTTCCCCCAAATTGGGAAAGAGGTGCCAATGCAGATACAGGAATCCTTTAGAACACCAGCCAAACAAAACATGGAAAGAACCTCTCCTCGCCATATTATAATCAAACTACCAAACATACAAACCAAAGAAAAAATATTAAAAGCAGTCAGAGAGAAAAATCAAGTTACCTACAAAGGCAAGCCTATCAGGATTACAGCAGATTACTCAACACAAACTTTAAAAGCCAGAAGGGCTTGGAGTAATGTATTCAAAGCTCTGAAAAATAACAACTGTCAACCAAGGTTACTTTATCCTGCGAAGCTATCCATTCAAATACATGGAGAAATAAGGACATTCCATGACAAAAGCAGGCTAAAGGACTATTTGAAGACAAAACCAGTACTACAGAAAATACTTGAAAGAATCCTCCATGCTGAAGAAAAAGAAAAGCACACATATAAGGAACCGGGAAAAAACAAACAATACTCAAATACTAGTTAACACAAGCGAGCAAAGGTAAAAACGGAAGAACTACAAAAAAAAAAAAATGGCAAAAATGAATATACACCTTTCAATACTATCTATTAATATCAACGGCCTCAATGTCCCAACCAAAAGACATAGGTTTGCAGACTGGGTTAAAAAGCAGGATCCTTCAATTTGTTGCCTCCAAGAAACCCACCTTTCTACAAAGGATGGACACTATCTTAGGGTGAAAGGTTGGAAACAGTGTTTCAAGCAAATAAACCTAGAAAACAATCAGGGGTTGCTATCCTAATATCTGACAAGGTAGACTTCAGTCCAACATTAGTTAAGAAAGATAAGGAAGGTCACTTTATATTGACTAAAGGCACCCTCCAACAGGAGGACATTACAATCCTAAACATATATGCACCTAACATGGGAGCCCCCAAATTCGTCAAACAAACGCTATTAGAACTAAGGTCACAGATAACACCAAACACAGTGGTAGTGGGTGACTTCAACATCCCACTCTCATCAATTGACAGGTCATCCCGGGAAAAAATAAACAAAGAGGCATCTAGACTAAATGAGGTCATAGAAGGAATGGACCTAACAGATATATACAGGACATTTCATCCAAAGGCTGCAGAATATACATTCTTTTCAGCAGCACATGGAACACTCTCTAAAATAGACCATATATTAGGACACAAAGCAAATCTTAACAAATACAGGAAAATTGAAATAATTCCTTGCATTCTATCTGACCACAATGGGATCAAACTGTAAATCAATAGCAAGCAAGGCCATAGAGCATACACAAAATCATGGAAATTAAACAACACATTACTAAATGATGAATGGGTCAATGCAGAAATCAAGAGGGAAATCAAAAAATTTATAGAGTCAAATGATAATGAGAACACAACATACCAAAATGTCTGGGACACAATGAAGGCAGTACTAAGAGATAAATTTATAGCTTTAAGTGCCTATATTAAGAAATTAGAAAGGTCACAAGTAAATGACCTAATGCTTCACCTTAAAGCCTCGGAAAAAGAAGAACAAGGCAAACCCAAAATCAGCAGATGGGAAGAAATAATAAAGATTAGGGCAGAAATTAATGAAATAAAAACTAAAAAAACAATCCAAAGAATCAATGAAACAAAGAGTTGGTTCTTTGAAAGGATAAACAAGGTTGATAAACCCTTAGCAAATCTGACCAAAAGAAAGAGAGAAGAGACACAAATTAATAAAATTAGAGATGAAAAAGGTAATATCACAACAAATACCAGAGACATTCAGAAAATCATAGGGACATACTATAAAAACATATACTCCACAAAGTATGAAAATCTGGAAGAAATGGATGAATTCCTTGATTTATATGACCTATCTAAATTAAATCAAGATGGGTTTAATCGCTTAAATAGACCTATAACAAGCATGGAGATCCGAACAGTTATCAAAAATCTCCCAACTAAAAAAAGCCCAGACCCAGATGGATTCACTGCTGAATTTTACCAGACTTTCAAGGAAGAGCTAACACCATTGCTTCTTAAGCTTTTCCATAAAATATAAAAAGAAGGAATTCTATCAAACTCCTTCTATGAAGCCAGTATCACCCTGATAGCAAAACCAGGCAAAGATAGAACAAAAAAAGAAAATTACAGACCAATCTCCCTCATGAACATAGATGCAAAAATTCTCAACAAAATATTGGCAAACAGAATACAAGAATATATCAGAAAGATCATTCACCCTGACCAAGTAGGCTTTACCCCAGAGATGCAGGGATGGTTCAATATATGCAAATCTATAAATGTAATACATTATATAAATGGATTGAAGGACAAAAACCACATGATCATCTCATTAGACACAGAGAATGCATTTGACAAAAGCCAACATCCTTCATGATAAAAGTCCTACAGAGACTAGGAATAGAAGGAACATATCTCAGTATAATATAGGCTATTTATGACAAGCCTACAGCCAACATATTACTAAGTGAGGAAAAACTGGAAGCTTTTCCACTAAAATCAGGAACAAGACAAGGGTGTCCACTGTCCCCACTTTTATTTAATATAGTACTGGAAGTCTTAGCCATAGTAATAAGGCAAGAGACACACATAAAAGGGGTACAAATTGGAAAAGAAGAAATCAAGTTATCATTATTTGCAGATGACATGATTCTATACATAAAGGACCCTAAAGACTCTACTAGCAAACTGTTAGAGCTGATAAAAACCTACAGCTATGTAGCAGGCTACAAAATAAATACACAGAAATCAGTAGCCTTCCTATATGCTAACAACAAACGCATAGAGGATGAAATCAGAGAATCACTCCCATTCACAATTGCATCAAAGAAAATAAAGTACCTTGGAATAAACCTAACCAAGGAAGTAAAGGATCTCTACAATGAAAACTTTAAAACACTCAAGTGAGAAATTGCAGAAGACACTAGGAAGTGGAAAAACATCCCTTATTCCTGGATTGGAAGAATCAATATTGTGAAAATGGCAATCTTACCAAAAGCAATCTACACATTTATTGCAATCCCCAACAAAATTCCAAAGGCATTCTTCACGGAAAAATAAAAAACAATCCAAAACTTCATTTGGAATCACAAAAAACCTCGAATATCTAAAATAATACTGAGCAACAAAAATAAGGCTGGTGGTATCACCATACCTGATTTTAACCTATACTACAAAATAGTAACAAAATCAGCGTGGTACTGGCACAAAAACAGACATGTAGATCAGTGAAACAGAATGGAGGACCCAGATATAAGTCCAGGCAGCTATAGCCACCTGATGGCCAATAAAAATGCCAAAAATACTCATTGGAGAAAAGACAGCCTCTTCAGCAAATGGTGTTGGGAAAATTGGATATGTATCTGTAGAAGGATGAAAATAGATTCTTCTCTCTCTCTATGCACAAGAATTAAGTCCAAATGGATTAAAGACCTTAACATCAGACCTGAAACTCCAAAACTGCTAGAGGATAAAGTAGGGGAAACCCTTCAACATATTGGTCTTGGCAAAGACTTTCTCAATACAATCCCAATTGCTTAGGCAATAAAACCACAGATAAGCCACTGGGACCTCATGAAATTACAAAGATTTTGTATTACAAAGGACACTGTGAATAATGCAAAGAGGCAACCTACAGAATGGGAAAAAATCTTCGCCAGCTACATATCTGATAGAGGATTGATATCTAGGATATACAAAGAACTCAAAAAGTTAAATAATAAGAAAGCAAACAAGCCAATTAAAAAATGGGCTATGGAGCTAAATAGAGAGTTTTCAAAGGAAGAAATACGGATGGTATATAAGCATCTAAAAAAATGTTCTACGTCCCTAGTCATTAGGGAAATGCAGATTAAAACTCCATTGAGATTTCATCTCACTCCTGTCAGATTGGCTACCATCATGAAAACAAATGATCATAAATGTTGGCGGGGATGTGGAAAAAGAGGAACCCTTCTACACTGCTGGTGGGAATGCAATCTGGTCCAGCCATTGTGGAAATCAGTGTGGAGGTTCCTAAAACAGCTAAAGATTGATCTACCATATGACCCAGCTATAGCACTTCTAGGCATATATCCTAAGGACTCATCTCATTTCCTTAGAAGTACATGCTGAACCATGCTTATCGCTACTCAATTTATAATAGCTGGGAAATGGAACTAGCCTAGATGTCCCTCAACTAATAAGTGGATAATGAAGATATGGCACATTTATACAATGGAGTTCTACTCAGCGGTAAAGAAAAATGAAGTTATGAAATTTGCAGAAAAATGGATGGGTCTGGAAAGGATTATACTAAGTGAGGTAACCCAGGCCCAGAAAGAAGCATTGCATATTCTCTTTCATATGTGGATCCTAGCTACAGATGACTGGGCTTCCGTGTGAGAAGGAAAAAACTCAGTAGCAGAGGCCAGTAAGCTAAAAAAGAGATACAAAGGGAAGAGAAAGGAAGGGAGGAGGGTACCTAATGGGTTGGTATTGTATATATGTAAGTAGAAGAATAGATTAATGGGGGTGAAAAGGCCCAAAATGATGTCAGGGGAGGAGATTGAGTAAAGGAAAGGTAGAGGGAAGGCTAAACAAAATCTGAGAGGATATAAATAAATCAAGTGGAATCCTTCAGTTTTGGACAATGGAACACTCAGGAGCCATAGATCATTGCTAGAAAATTTTCAGTGCCAGGGATGGGATACCTTCCAGTGAGTTGTTGGTCAGGGAGGTCCCTGATGCCCCAAAAACATTATAGGCCATTGCCAAGGCCCTTGGTTTCCCACCAGGAATAGAAGGTAAGACCGTATTGCTGAAGACTCCACATACTTGGGCTGCAAGGCCACTGAAAAATCCTGCCGGAACTGAGGTGATAACCTCCTCCATGTAGACCAGCTGACAAAAATCGGGAAGAAGCCATTCTACATGCAGTTCAATGGGAGAAAGATACACCACCAGGGAAGATACTCAACAGTAGACACTGCAAGCCTTATAATTGGCCAGCCAGGCCAAATGAGCACATCTGTCATGGTAGAAACCAACTGCCCTCCAATTGTCCTGGAGGCCCGCTCCAAGGAGGGAATACATCCCTGATACTGAAAACTTAAAACAGGGGTAGTCATGAGCCCTAAGCATGTAACATCTGCTGATGTCTGGATAAGTGTATATTCTATGCTTATCAAACTGCCCAGTAAGCACTTCTCTTAATATTTATACCCTTATATTAATGCTACTCTCACTTTGGATACAGAATCTTCTCTTTTCAGATGGCAGTGACCTTGGGACAACTCAGAAGGTATCATGGTGCTGGAAAGAAGTAACTAGAGTACCGAGTAACATCTGGATCACCCCTTCCAAGGCTCAGGGTCTAATGCAGAAGAGGTGGCGGAAAGAATGTAAGAGCCAAAGGAAAGGTTGGACTCCTTCCAACGTGCTCCCTCCAGATATAAAATAGCCTGGATATCCATGACCTCCTAGTGCCTGACACTACCTACACAAGACTATCATAATAGGAGGGAAGGATCATGGCATCCAAATAGAGGAGAGACTTAATGAGATGGGGAGTGGATGTGATGGAGAATTGAATTTCAAAGGGGAAAAGGGGGGTAGGAAGGGTATTACCATGGAATTTTTTTTTAATTTATTTCTTTTTTTTTAATTTTATTAGCATTTTCCATGATTATAAAAAAAAATCCCATGGTAATTCCCTCCCTCCCCAACCCCACACACTTTCCCCTTTGAAATTCCATTCTCCATCATATTACCCGTGGGATAATTTTTGCAATCATGGAAATTGTTTAATAAAATTGAGAAAAATAAAAAATAAAATATAGGCTGAATCCGGGTGTGGTGGCATATGCCTTTAATCCCAGTACTCAGGAGGCAGAAGTAGCAGAATCATCATGAGTTCAAGGCCACCCCAAGACTCCATAGTGAATTCTAGGTCAGTCTGGGCTAGAGTGAGACCCTGCCTCAGGAAAAAAAAAAAAAAAAAAAAAAAAAAATATATATATATATATATATATATATATATATATATATATATATATATATATATATGGGCTGGGGAGATTGCTCAGGGCCTAAAAACACTTGTTTGCAAAGCCTGTTGGCCTGGGTTCAATTCCCCAGCACTCATGTAAAGTCAGATGCAAGAAGGGGTATAAGTGTCTGGTGTTCATTTACAGCAATAAAAGATCTTGGCACAGCTACACACACACACATATGAAAAAATAAAGGTATTTTAAAAACTGATTTGAATATGGACAGCATATTAGCTCATGGTATTAAATTAATATTAAATTTCCTGAACTTGATAGCTGTACTACTGGCTCTTTTAAGAGAATATTCTTAGTTTTAAGAGACAAGTGCTATAGTATTTGGGAATAATGAGTTATGTCAGTAGTTTACTCTCAAAAATTCACTATTAAAACAATATCATATTAGTCTCAGTTATCCCTAGAAACAAAACAATCAAGACATGTTGGGATAGGGGACAGCAATTATGTTAGTCAGCTTGTAATTACTGTGACAAAAACTCCCAGAGATCATCAAGTTAATAAGGGAATAAGATTTATTTTGTCTACTAGGCTCAGGCCACGGTTGCCTGGTCCTTTTGTTCGGAGTCAGTGGTAGCATAATCCATCGTGTCCCAAGAAAGAGCAGCTAGGGAAGAGAGAGGGAGAAGAGTACAAGCCAATATTTCCTCCCACATGGTCCATCTCCTACAGGTTCCACTACCTACCAGGGGCACCACAGGTTGGAAACCAGGCCTTCATCTCATGGGCCTATGCCCTTTGGAGGACATTTAAGATCCAAGCTATTGCAGAGATTTGTTCATAGGAATTGGTTCACACAATTAACAAAGGCCTAAAACACCCATGATTTACAGGCTCTGAGCCGAATCAGAAAGCCTGAGAAACAAGGGAGGAGAGAGACCACCTGTGAGTCCTCGAGACCCACGCGCTCTAGAGAACCCTAGTACATTATCCAAATCTGAAATATCACATATACGTATGTGTGCTGTTCTTTAAAAAGAAAAAAAAAAAGGCTGGAGAGATGGCTTAGCAGTTAAGATGCTTGCCTACAAAGCCTAAGAATGCATGTTCAAATCTACAGGTCCCACATGGCCAGACGCAGTGACACAAGTGTGCAATGTCACACATGCACACAAGGGGGTACACACATCTGGAGTTCATTCACAGAGGCTAAAAGGCCCTGGCACACCCATTCTCTGTCTCTGTCTCTCTCTGTGTCTCTCAAAAATAAAATAATAAGCTGGGTGTGGTGGTACATGCCTTTAATCCCAGCACTCAGGAGGCAGAGGTAGGAGGATTGCTGTGAGTTTGAGACCACCCTGATACTACACAGTGAATTCCAGGTTGGCCTGAGCTAGAGTGAGACTCTACTTCAAAAAAACAAAAAATAAAAATAAAATAATAATTTAAAAATAAACACCTGAGTAGAGTTGGAGAGATGGCTTAACAGTTAAGGCTTTTGCCTGCAAAGTCAAAGGACCCAGGTTTGATTCCCTAGGACCCACATTAGCCAGATGCACAATGGGGTGCATGTGTCTAGAGTTCGTTTGAAGTGGCTGGAGGCCCTGGGACGCCCATTCTCCCCCCCCTCCCCCTCTTTCTCTGTCAGATAAATAAATAAATACAATTATTTTTTAAAGTACTCATATTCAAAAGCTTAATACACTTTATAAAAAAAACTCAATAATATTTTGAGAAAAAAATAAGTGGAATAACATTTAGATAAACGCATTTTTCCTGATGCTGGTCACTAGCCAGTCCCTACAAAGTCCAGGTGACCGGGCAGGGGAAGTGGTGTCCTGACTAGGGCTCCACACAGTAGCTGGTGGGACTTTCAGTTTATCCCTCGCCCTGGCCAGGCTCCGTGTCCAACCCTGTCCAGGCCCCGTGCAGGTTCCTGCCCTGGGCTAACCATCGCTGCACATTTCCCAGCTAACTCCACTTTTCCAGTGAGTTCACATGGGCCCCTGCAGCCACCGACCATCTCTGCATCCCACTTTGCCTGCACAATAGGCCACTGGCTGTTGCTCCAATCGGCTTTGGCCCTTCTCCCACTAGAGGCTAGAGCTAAAGAGAGTTCCACAAGGCCAACAGGTGTGATTTCTCTTTCCAGGTTAGGGACTGTTGCAGTCAGGTTCACATCACTGGCAGAAAACACCCAACCAAGAATAGCTTGTAGAAAGAAAAAAAAAAGGGGGGGGGTTTATTTTGGCATACAGACTCAAGAGGAAACTCCATGATGGCAGAGGGTGGACATCACCTCCTAGCCAACATCAGATGGACAACAGCAACAGGAGAGTGTGCCAAACATTGGCAAGGGGAGACTGGCTATAACACCCATAAGCCCACCCCCAGCAACATATTGCCTCCAGGAGGCTTTAATTCCCAAATTGCCAACAGCTGGGGAACCTAGCATTCAGCACACCTAAGTTTATGGGGGACACGTAAGTCAAACCAACACAGGGACCCTAAGCTGCCCAGTGGCGAAGGACACACTGTTTTGGTTCATCTGGTGGCCTCACACTACCCTTGAAGTCCGTTCTTCCTAGCTCCCCTCCAGTCTGCCATGATTCCAGAGAGAAAGGTTCCCAAAGCCACATAAGGTATCAGAGCTAGGCTATGATTCTAGTTCCTTTCCAGGACCAAAGTGGTACCGCAGAAACCAGCTAAGGAGAGCTTGGTCAGTTGCTTACGCACAACCCCACTGGAACGCACGCTGAGTGCCCTTCCTTTGCATGCCAGGGAGGGCTTGGCCTTGGGCTTGGTGTGATCCTGAGCAGCTTGCAGCCCCTGAAGGTGTTCGTGCCACGTTCCTCTTCAGCTCCCTTCCGGGGAGTCCCAGCTAGGGGCATGAGATCCCGCTGACACCACACAGCACCTCAGATGACCTCCACCCCAGGGCGCGGGCTGCTCGGGCTCAACGACCCCGAACAGCAAGCAAAGGGTCAGGGGCAGCCTGTCCTCACCCCCACCCCCAGTTCGACCCCCCTCAATTCCAGAGGGAGAAACAGTTCCGGGGCTTAAGGAGTGGACTTGGAAGGCAATCTATGTGGGGTGCAGCAAGCCTGGGGGATCAGACTTACGCATTGTCAGCTGCACTTGAGGAGCCTAGGGGACAGGCAGAGCCTACCTTCTAGGCAGGGTCTGGGGCACCAGGAAGACCCCGAGCTTAAGGAAGAACCAGGCCATCATAGGGGCCTTCCCAGACCTCAACACCTCTACACATCAGGAATCCCCTAACAAATGAACTATTTGGACCCATCCGGTGCGGGAGGGGGTTTGGAACAGGATTTACAAGCTGGTTCAAAAATCATTAAGGAAATGTTCTTTGAGGGGTTTGGCTTATCCACCAGCCACCCAGCCTGGACTGTCCACTCCCTCAGGCGTCAGGCAGCCTGGGACAACACAGTAGTTCCTGACCACCACTAAGCTTTCTGTCTGCTATCTGCCTCCTTGGGGATGAAGCCTCACCCTACCCAACATGCCTCCCTCCCCCCCCCATGGGTCCCACCTCAGCCCACAGGCACGAACCCCCCCTCCCTGGATGAGGTGACCAAACAGAGACAGACTCTTATCTGTGAGAAATCACAGGCTGCACCCAACGGGAAACCAGCCCCCTCCTGCCCTACAGAGCACTCCTTAATGGGAAAAGCTACGTCCCAATCCTCCACTTCGTTCCTCTTGGGGTACCTGAGTTGGCGGCAGCATGCATGATACCTCAGGAATGCCAGGTATGCGCGGTCCCAGGAGGGCTTGTGGCCGACCATGCATGGTTCCCTTGGGCCTCCCACATGCCCACCGCCCCCACAAAGTCCTTTTTGACTCTGTTTAGAGAGCATGGGAGGCCCAGAATCTGGGCCAGCTTACAGACCAGGGAAACGCATCTACCTGAGGCCACAGGGACTGGGAGGCACTGGAAGGGAGAATCCCAAGCTGGGGTGGTTTCCATACTGCTTGTTTGCACACTGTCAAGCCATTTCCATCTTGATCCAGTGAAGGTTCTCCTCGGTCTCTGGCCCACTGGCTATAGACAAAGGAGCAAAGGTAAACCTAGACCTTCCTTAATAGAGGAGTCCAAGACTTCCCCATCTGGAAAAAGAGGTGTGTTTGATGGGGGTGGGGTGCTACCTGTGTGGGAGGTGAGCAGACAGGTGAGAGGTTGGTTTCTCAGTCCCTTCGAGCTCAGTCAGCTGGGGAAGGAGGCTGCCCGGATCCCATCAGCACTGGAGGCCAGTGGCCCAGCCCACAGCTCTCACTTCAAGGTCCCTTGGCCTCAATGGAGACAGGGAAACAGGACTCTGGAGAAGGCAAAAGGAAGCACACGAGGCGTTGCTCCTGCCATTTCTCCATGCCATCCCACAGAATTCCAAAAATGACTTAACATGACTTACTTGGAGATGTGGATACATCTGGCTGGTGGACTTCAGCGTGTTTGGAAATGATCTTCTCAGGTGGTGGTCCTTGCCCTCATGGAAGTTTAGGAGACAATGCAGGGCCTACCTCCACCTGAGTCTAGTAAGGCCCAAGGCATCGCTGTGATGGACCAGCAAGCGATCAGTTCTCTCTTCTGCTGGCCTAAGGCCACATTTTAAAGTCTAGCTCCCATCCCCAGTTCCACTCCTTTCCTGAGACTCATCCTGGAATGATGATCCCCTCAGAAGAGAGAGGCCTCCATGTCCTGAGCCCTCTGTCCAAACCACCCAGCATGCCAGCAGTCATACCCTGATGAGGCCACCAGGGATCCAGCAGTCTGACTCTCCCTGCCCTTTCCCCACCTCCCTCCAAGCCCTCCTGAAGAAGTACTGACTCCACAGCTCTCTCTGAACATCTGCTTGCCTCGGCCGGCCTCAGTCCTCCTCCTCATCTGATGATGATGAAGAAATACGAAAGGGAAGTTGCTGGTCAAAAATGGCTTCCACCCTGGGTGTGGTGGCGCATGCCTTTAATTCCAGCACCCGGAGGCAGAGGTAGGAGGATTTCCGGGAGTTCGAGGCCACCCTGAGACAACATAGTGAATTCCAGGTCAACCTGAGCTAGAGTGAGACCCTACCTTGAAAAACCAAAATAACAATAATAATAATGGCTTCCACTTTTTAGTAGAGGGCTACTTAACTAATCCCAGGAAAAGACAAAGAACTCACAAGACAGGGTCCACAGTGTCCAAAGGCAGCATGGTGGTACCACCCACCATGAGTTTCAGGAGGTTTAGGAAACGATCATTCTCTTGTCTGCTAGCTGAAGACCACGTTTTAAGGTCTAGCTCCTGTCTCCAGTTCCACCTGAATTTCAGATTGCTATTTTATGTAATATGGAGATATCAGACTTGCAAACACCCTAAGAGGGAAGTCTGGAGTAAAATCTGTGTTAGTCTGCTTTTCATTACATAACAGAAGACCTGAACAGGCCACCTTAAAAGGAAAAGAGGGTTGCAGTTTGGGATGTGGAAGTTCAAACAACACGGCACAGGCTCCGGCAAGGTCCTCCGTCACTGGACCTGACCATGGCAGAAGTGCCTGTGTCTAATGTGTCTGTGTCTGGTCTCTGTCTTCTTCTTCTTTTTAATAATGACTTAAAGTTGTAAGTTCTCTCTCTTTAAAAAAAAAATTATTTATTTGAAAGAGAGAAAGAGGCAGAGAGAGAGAAAGAATAGGTGTTCCAGGGCCTCTAGTCACTGCAAAGGAACTCCAAATGCATGCACCCCCTTGTGTATCTGGCTTACTTCGGTCCGCTAAGCCTTCTCTCCAGCCCCAGTTCTCTCTCTCTCTTTCTCTCTCTCTCTTTCTCTCTCTCTCTCCATATATATATATATATATATATATATATATATATATATATATATATATATATATAATTTATTTACTTGAGAGAAAGAGAATGGGCATGCCAGGGCTTCCAGTCACTGCAAAGGAACTCCAGACACATGCGCCCACCCCTTGTGCATCTGGCTTACGTGGGTCCTGGAGAATCAAACTGGGATCCTTTGGCTTTACAAGCAAACACTTTAACTGCTTAGCCATCTCTTCAGCCCACTGTCTCTCTTTTTATAAAAGCATCAAGATTTTGTCATGGGGTTCTAAATCTAATACCTTTCCCAACGGCCCCAGCTCTAAACACTGATTAAGTCAGGTTCAGTTTCTACCCTCCTAACACCATTAGCAGATGACCTTGGAGAGTTAACTTCTACTCAGGTTTGGAAGACAAACCATAACATCTGTAAGATTTTGTGTGCTGATGATGTTCAGTGTTCAAAATCAGGCAAAGTACATGAAAAAAAAATACTTAATTCCTTAGTCATTAGAAAAATGCAAATCAAAACCACAATGAAATGCTACTTTATGTTAACTAGGAAATCTATAATTTATTTTTTTAATTAATTATTTATTTATTTGAGAGCGACAGACACAGAGAGAAAGACAGATAGAGGGAGAGAGAGAATGGGCGCGCCAGGGCTTCCAGCCACTGCAAACAAACTCCAGACGCGAGCGCCCCCTTGTGCATCTGACTAACGTGGGACCTGGGGAATTGAGCCTCGAACCGGGGTCCTTAGGCTTCACAGGCAAGCGCTTAACTGCTAAGCCATCTCTCCATTCCAATTTATTTTTAAAAATAAAACACAAGTGTCAAGTTCGAGGCCACCCTGAGACTCCATGGTGAATTCCAGGTCAGCCTGAGCTAGAGTGAGACCCTGCCTTGAAAAACAAAACAAAACAAAAAACAAGTGTCGGTGAGGATACAGAGAAATTGAGACTCTCATACATTGCTGGTGGGAGAGTAAGATGATACATCACTGTAGAAAATTCTGTATTAATGCCTCAGAAGTTGAAATGTAAAGTTGATATATGATCCAACCATTTCACTGCTAGACATACACCCCCAGCGAATAAAAGTCAAGTACCCCAAAGAGTGCTTGTACACAAGAGCTGTGCTGAAGTATTCACAATAGCCAAAACGCTGATACAACCCAAATATCCATCAGTGGATGAATGGGTGAACGTATTGTGGTAGACACACGTCCTGGAACATTAGCTGACCATAAAAAGGAATGACGTCCTGATGCATACTATCACATGGGTAAAGCTTGAAACATGTTAAACAAAAGAAGCCAGACATAACAGATCATATCAAATGATCCCACTATTGTTTTTCTTTTTTTCTGAGGTAGGGTCTCATTCTGGCCCAGGCTGACCTGGAATTCACTACATAGTCACAGGGTGGCCTCAAACTCATGGCGATTCTCCTACCTCTGCCTCCCAAGTGCTGGGATTAAAGGCATGCGCCACCACACCCGACATATGATCCCACTTTTATTATGAAATATCCAAAACATGTAAATTCATAATGATGGAAAAAAGACTGGCAGTTATGGGGGGCTGGGAGTGAGGGTGGGGAGGGGCACAGTGGAGGACTGGTTGTTTAATGAACATGGGGTTTAGTTTGGAGAACTAGATACAGGTGGTAGTTAGCACAACATTGTGCATGTACTAAATTTACTTGTTGTTCATTTTAAAATGGTTAATTTGGGGACAGATATAGCTCAGTGGTAAAGCACTTGTCTAATATTCACAAAGCCCCGAGTTTGATGCACTGAAACAACAAAAAGCTAACATGGTCCAATTTTTTTTTAAATTTTTATTAACATTTTCCATGATTATAAAATAATATCCCATGGTAATTCCCTCCCTCCCCCCGGACACATTCCCCTTTGAAATTCCATTCTCCATCATATTACCTCCCCATCTTAATCATTGTACTTACATATATACAATATCAACCTATTAAGTACCCTCCTCCCTTCCTTTCTCTTCCCTTTATGTCTCCTTTTTAACTTACTGGCCTCTGCTACTAAGTATTTTCCTTCTCATGCAGAAGCCCAATCATCTGTAGCTAGGACCCACATGTGAGAGAGAACATGTGGTGCTTGGCTTTCTGGGCCTGGGTTACCTCACTTAGTATAATCCTTTCCAGACCCATCCATTTTTCTGCAAATTTCATAACTTCATTTTTCTTTACCACTGAGTAGAACTCCATTGGATAAATGTGCCACATCTTCATTATCCACTCATCAGTTGAGGGACATCTAGGCTGGTTCCATTTCCCAGCTATTATAAATTGAGCAGCAATAAACATGGTTGAGCATGTACTTCTAAGGAAATGAGATGAGTCCTTTGGATATATGCCTAGGAGTGCTATAGCTGGGTCATATGGTAGATCAGTCTTTAGCTGTTTTAGGAACCTCCACAGTGATTTCCACAATGGCTGGACCAGATTTGCATTCCCACCAGCAGTTTAGAAGGGTTCCTGTTTTTCCACATCCCCGCCAACATTTATGATCACTTAACACGGTCCAATTTGAATGAGGAAAGTTAACAACACATCTCACACCCCAAGTGGGTCCTCAGAAGCCCAGCCTTGCTGCCAGTCACCTCAATTCACAACATGCTGACACCCAGGTCCTGTCACCCCTGCGAAGTTTAGAGAGTGGCTTCTCTCTACTTCGCTGACGTCTGTAAGGGCTGGCAAGGCAGAATAGGCCTCTCGAAGCAGAAGGTCACATGTACTCTTGACCGTTTCTAATGGCTCGTTTAGGTTTACTGGCATGTGAAAGTGAACCGCCAGTCACAAAGCCCAGCAACGAGCCACTGGAGAGGCCTTGGTTGTACAAGAGAACTAACAAAAGTTTAAAAGGAATTCTACCTAGGAGGTTCCGCCTGGCCATTTTAAACAAGGAACGGTAGAGAGGAATGGCAGTAATCTGCCCTTTGTTCTAATTTTAAAATGTGAACACTTGACCTTCCAGGAGGAACTAGTAGAATTTTAAGAGCAGTTCAATCCAATAAATGCCCAATTTAAAAATAGATTAGGATGGCTGGGACCAACAGCCACCTGATTTATGGCATGGCAATTCACATGCCTCTGTCATTACTGCAGCTAACCTGCTGAGGTCCTTGTGCAGCTCTGCTTCCGGCTGCTATGGTGGGCATTGTGGGTCACGGAAAGGCACCAAAAAATCCAGGCATGGTGGGTGCTTCAAGCCTGGAATTTCGGCACGCGGGAGACTGAGGCAGGAGGATTGCTGTGAGCTCGAGGCCAAGTCTCGGTTTATTATATAATAAGTTCTAATCCAGCCTGAGCTACAGTGTGAGAACTTATCTCAAAAAAAAAAAAAAAAAAAAAAAACAGGGCTGGAGAGATGGCTTAGCGGTTAAGCACTTGCCTGTGAAGCCTAAGGACCCCAGTTCGAGGCTCGATTCCCCAGGACCCACGTTGGCTAGCTGCATAAGGGGGTGCACGCATCTGGAGTTCATTTACAGTGGCTGGAAGCCTTGGCGCACCCATTCTCTCTCTCTCTCTCCCCCTCCCTCTCTCCTTCTCTCTCTCTCACTCTCAAATAAATAAATAAATAAATAATTTTTTTAAAAAAAAGAAAATGAGAAAAAGCCCATAAATACTTGGCATTTTTGCTATATCAAATATATATTTTTAATATTTTATTAGTTATTTGAGAGAGAGAGAGGCAGATAGAGAGAGTGGGCATGCCAGGGCTTTCAGCCACTGCAAACAGACTCCAGATGAATGTGCTACCTTGTGCATCTGGCTTTCATGGGTACTGAGGAATCAAACCTGGGTCCTTAGGATTTGCAAGCCTTAACTGCTAAGCCATCTCTCCAGCCCTATATCCAATTTTGATACCAAAAAATACTGCTACTACATATTTCATATGCTAAAAGTCAGTTTCTTTTAGGTAGGATTATTAATAGCTAGTCATCATTTCTTAAGGACTATATTTAAAATAAAGGGTACCTGGTTGTACAAGTTATATTTAGAGGTCTTCTCACTAATAAAAGTGGAATGGCTCAGAGAGTTTTGTACCCATGAGTTACTATACGAACAGGCAAGGTTGGAGTGGTGGTGAATGCCTGTAACAGCTCTGAGGTCGGAGGCAGGAACATCACACGTTCAAAGATAGCCTGGAATATGTAGCAAGACTGTCTCAGAAACTAAACAAAAAGGCAACTTCTTCCCGGACTCTGCAGAGAAATTAGGTGCCAAGAATCTCAAGTTGTATCAGAAGATTCCAGGGCCCATTTAAAGGCTCCCTCAAGAAGGAAGAAGGAGGTGGCGCACGCCTTTAATCCCAGCACTTGGGATAGGAGGCAGAGGTAGGAGAATCGTCGTGAGTTCGAGACCATCCTGAGACTACCTAGTGAATTCCAGGTCAGCCTGAGCTACAGTGAGACCCTACTTCGGAAAAAAAAAAAAAAAAAAAAGTTAGAAGGAATGGGCACCAGGGCAAAGGGGAGAAAGGGATGAGGAGGAAAAGTGATAAAGAAATTAGGAGAGCAATCTCATTTCATGGTTCTAGAAGTAGCAGTAGTAACAACTGCTGCTCCAGCTGGCCTTTGACAACACAGGCATCCATAGGAGTCTGGCTTTCATTATGAGCGAGGTGGGTTCAAAACCCAACCTCTGTGGAGAAAGGAAGGGAGGAGGATACTTAATAGGTTGATATTGTATATATGTAATTACAACGATTGTAATGGGGAGGTAATATGATGGAGAATGGAATTTCAAATGGGAAAGTGTGGGAGTGGGGAGGGAGGGAATTACCATGGGATATATTCTATAATCATGGAAAATGTTAATAAAAATTAAAAAAAAAAAAAACCCAACCTCAATGTTAGATGTCCCGTGATGGGGAGGAAGTCAACTAGCCTCTCTGAGCTCGTTTCTCTCCCTCCCAATAAAACCAATCCCACCACTCCCCAGAGCTCTAGATCTCATTGAGAAGATCCTGTTGGTGCCTGGAGGAGGGGGTATGCCTCTTTGAGGTCTAAAGCACCAATAGCCAGGATCTATCTGTTGATTTTGGTAACAGGAAAATGGGAACATGGCTAGTGCTGTTGCATTTTTTTATTTAAAAAAAAAATTAAATAAAATAGCAATTCACGATATATACATATAAAACTGGAGTCCACAGTTCAAGGTGCAGAAGACTCGGAAGGTAAAGCCAGCGGTGAGGCTGGGGTATTTTCTTTCTCTTCATATCTGGGGGGTAAGTCCGACGCGAGATGTGTGGGGTGCGAGATCTCAGAGGGTGAAGGGGTCCCAGAAATGGTGTATATAAGTTCCCGCTCTCTCTCAGAAGTTGCGCCCTGGCTCTCTGGAGTTCTGGTTCTGTTGAAAAGAAGGAGAGAGAGCATGAAGGGAGGTGACAGAAGCAGCAGATTCCCCCTAACTGTCATGTTTTTAGGAACACCTGTAAAGATCTCTAAGGCATCATGTCTCCTACTTTCTACTTTATTTTTTTTAATTTATTTGAGAGTGACAGACAGAGAGAAAGAGGCAGAGAGAGAGAGAGAGAGAGAGAGAGAGAGAGAGAATGGGTGCGCCAGGGCCTCCAGCAACTGCAAATGAACTCCAGACGCATGCGCCCCCTTGTGCATCTGGCTAACGTGGGACCTGGGGAACCGAGCCTCGAACCGGGGTCCTTAGGCTTCACAGGCAAGAGCTTAACCGCTAAGCCATCTCTCCAGCCCCCACTTTCTACTTTCTACTTTCCTGACAGCAGACTTTAATATCAAAACAGCCTGAGGCTGGAGAGATGGCTTAGGGGTTAAGGTGCTTGCCTACGAAGACTAAGGACCTAAGTTTAATTCTCCAGAACCCACGTAAGCACATGGTGGAGCATGCATCTGGAGTTCACTTGCAGTGGCTAGAGGCCCTGGTATGCCCATTCTCTCCCTGCCCCCCCCAAATTAATCAAAAATAAAAACTTTTTTAGCCAGGTGTGGTGGCACATGCCTTTAATCCCAGCACTCGGGAGGCTGAGGTAGGAGGATCACCGTGAGTTCGAGGCCACCCTGAGATTACATAGTGAATTCCAGGTCAGCCTGGACCAGAGTGAGATCCTACCTTGAAAAAACAAAATAAATAAGTAAATAATAAAATAAACTTAAAAGACAGCCTGGTACAATGCCATCTAAAGAGAGTGCCCGTGTGGGTGCTCAGGCACACAGTCACCGCCCGCTGCTCTTCTGTCCTCTGAGCTAGATAACATAAGGTGAGTCAACCCATGCAGGCAATGAAAACAGTAAGCCCGAAGCTGGGTGGGAGGCAGCACAGGACACTGGTCACTGGCGTGGGTCTGAAAGTGGGTGGCCTAGGTCTGAGTTCTGTGCTTGCCAGGTGGGTGATTTTTCCCTTCCTAAGCCTCAGTGTCCTTGCTGGTAGAATGCAGCTGGTCACAGCACTTCTTCCCGGAGTGGCCCTGAGAATCTCAGGAATTAATAAAACAACAATGGTAAAAGCCAGACGCTGGAATACAGGAAGGACCACAGCAGCAGCAGTGGGTTAACGTAAGCCACTGGACTTTGGTTTCGGCGTTTAGGAACGATGAAGAAGCGAGGAGGAGGCTTCAGATCATTCTATGAGCACTTTGAACTTCTGAGGGGCCCAAGGCTTCCTGAAAGGCATTCTTGACGTCACAGCAGGCGTTTAAACAGAACATCAGATACTCAGCATCCCCAGCCGTCAACCTTACACCACAGCCTTAAAGCTAGATGGGCCTGGACTCGGGCCCCTCCTTATCCTGGAAGGATTACACATGGCCAATGGCAAAATTCAAAGAGGGAGTGGCTGGAGAGATGGCTTAGTGGTTAAGGCGCTTGCCTGTGAAGAACGCATGTTCGAATCTCCAGGTCCCACGTAGCCAGACGCAGTGACGCAGGCACAAAATGTCGCACATGGCGTCATAAGGGGTACACACATCTGGAAGTCCATTCTCTCTCACTCAAAAATTTAAAAGAAGGGCTGGAGAGATGGCTTAGCAGTTAAGGCGTTTGTCTACAAAGCAAAAGGATCCCGGTTCAATTCTCCAGGACTTCACGTAAGCCAGATGCACAAGGGAGAGCATGCATCTGGAGTTCATTTACAGTGGCTGGAGGCCCTGGCATGCCCATTCTCTATCTCTCCTCTCTCTCTCTCTGTCTCTTTCTCTCTTTCAAATATATAAATAAAATTTTTTTTTTAATTTAAAAGAAAAAAAAAGTCAAAGGGGAGGCTCTTACCCATAGTTAAAAAGGCTGTAATAGGAAGGTGGATTTTCAGCTGGGAACAAGCCGGGAGCTCCAGGGGTTCGAGTCTCTGAAGAAGCTGAAGATTCAAAGTAAGGCGGTGGAGGGGGAGGGAATATTATCACCGAGTCACCTAAGGAAACACAATATTCGACTGAAGACAGGGAGGTCAGAAACGGAAGCAAATTAGCAAGAACAAGATTAATGACCTATATTTGACCCAGCTGTACACCGTAAAAGGTTAAAACAGATGCTATTCACTGAATCATTAGAAAACCATCCTGTTGAACTTACATGCCAAGTATAATAGCTGACCAGGGTCAGGATGGGCATGGAATGCAAATTATTGTTTAACACACACAGAGATTCTGCTTGGGATGCTGAAGTAATTCTGGGGGTTGATAGTGACAGTGGTAACATAATATTGTATATATCCTTAATGAAGGTAAACTGTCTGTTTTAAAATGGTTAAAGTATTAGAGTTTTTTGCTACCACAATTTTTTTGTTGTTTTTGTTTTTCGAGGTAGGGTCTCACTCTAGCCCAGGCTGACCTGGAATTCACTATGTAGTCTCAGGGTGGCCTCAAACTCATGGTGATCCTCCTACCTCTGCGTCCCAAGTGCTGGGATTAAAGGCGTGTGCTACCGCGGCCAGTTTAACCACAATTATTTTTTCAAGTGGGACAATATGCAGAGCTCTGAGTTTTTCCCTGGCCATATGGACTGGCCTGTCTCTTGTGGGGCTGCCTGAGCTGTGGGAGTGGCTGGCTAACAAGCTCCCTCACTCACCTGGGGGGTCTACTCCTGAGAAAGCGATAAAACCTTTCTTATTTTCCACTGGGCATCCTAATCCATTAAAAGTCACCTCAGGCTTGGAGAGATGGATCAGCGGTGAAGGCGCACAGGTTTGGTTCTCTAATACCCACATAAAGCCAGACGCACAACATGGCGTTTGCACCTTCAGTTTGTTTGCAATGGCTAGAGGCCCTAGCATGACCATTCTCTCTCTTTCTATCTCCACCAAATAAATAAATAAATAAATAAATAAATAAGACACCTCAAATATAATTTTAGCTTCTGAACACATGACAATAACCCATGCTCAGCCCATCACTGCAGCCACCAAAAATTCATCCCACCTGAACAATTGAAGTTAAACTCAAAGGAAGTTTGGGTTTTGCATTTCTGTTGCTGCTGTGTGCTCTAGAATATACCCCTGGATTTTGAGGAGGAGAGACTAGAGTCTACATGCAAGCTCCAATTGGCACTCTAGTTCCAATCCCTTGGAATTCCAGTGCATTGCACCATGAGAGTTTTCCAGAACATTCTAAGAAGGTTGCAGCCCCACCATCAGGGGTCTGAGTTAGGATTCTGGTAAGCAGAAAATGTGAGGTGACAGTGCAGGAAGAACATGAGGAGAAAATTTTATTTCCTTGTGGGGCGGGACCAGTTCACACTGGTCACAGGTACAGGATTTTTTTTTTTTTTTAAGCTATTTGCCAGCAACCTAAGCAAGCCTCTGAATCCCTGGGGCTCAGCTGCCCAGCTGTTAGCTGCAGCTGAATAGCAGTTGCCTCTGAGGACCACTGTGTCCAGTGTTGAAATTGCCATACACACAAAACAGACTCTTCAGGCTCCAACACCTGGCAAAAGAGACTGTCACCAGCCAAGTGCATTGTTTATCTGATGAAGAAACACTTCTGGCTGGCTATGCCTCTGTCATTTCCCCAGGGGTGACTTAGTCTTCCAGGAAAAAAAAAAAAAGTTTAGGAAGTTTTGTTTTGTTTTTTTTGAAGGGTTGAGAGAGATAGTTCAGTCAATAAAGTGCTTACTTCTTAAAACACAAGGACCCGAGTTCGATCCCTGTACCCACGTAAAATGCTGGATGTGATGGTGCACACCTGTGATCCTAGTGCTGCTGAGGCAAAGTCAAACAAATTCCTGGCTAGTGCTTACTGACTAGCTAGTCCGGCCTCATTGGCGAGCTCCAGGCCAGTGAGAGAGCCTGTCTCAAAAGAGGTGGATGGTGCTTCTGGGGACAACACACCTGAGGCTGTCTTCTGGCCACCATACACACAGATTAAAAACTAAAAAGAAGCCAGGTGTGGGGGTGCACACCTTTAATCCCAGCACTCAGGAGGCAGAGGTAGGAGGATCACCATGAGTTCAAGGTCACTCTGAGACTCCATAGTGAATTCCAGGTCAGCCTGGGCTAGAATGAGACCCTACCTTGAAAACAACAACAAAAAACATAAAAAGAATGTCTTGGGTGGACAGATGGCTCAGCAGTTAAGGTGCTCGCCTGCAGTCTAAGGACCTGGGTTCGATTCCCCAATGCCCACATAAAGCCAGATGTAAAAGGTGGCACGCAATGATTGAGATGGGGAGGTAATATGATGGAGAATGGAATTTCAAAGGGGAAAGTGGGGTGGGGAGGGAGGGAATTACCATGGGATATTTTTTTATAATCATGGAAAATGTGGGCTGGAGAGATGGCTTAGAGGTTAAGTGCTTGCCTGTGAAGCCTAAGGACCCCGGTTCGAGGCTCGATTCCCCAGGACCCACGTTAGCCAGATGCACAAGGGGGCGCACGCGTCTGGAGTTCGTTTGCGGTGGCTGGAGGCCCTGAGCGCCCATTCTCTCTCTCTCTCTCTCTCTCTCTCTCTCTCTCTATATATATATATATATATATATATATATATGCCTCTTTCTCTCTGTTGCTATCAAATAAATAAATAAAAATAAACAAAAAATCATGGAAAATGTTAATAAATTTTTTTTAAAGGTAGTATATGTGTCTGGAGTTTGTTCTTTGCAGTGGCTAGAGACCCTGGCACTCTCATTCTTTCTCTCTCTGCCTCTTTCTCACTCTCAAATAAATAAATAATTTTTGGTTTTTTGTTTTTGTTTTTTTTTTTTTTGAGAATGCCTTGGTGGATCCTAGGAATTGGGTTTGTGTGCTCACTTTACACACTATGGGGGGAAAAAAAGACCTGTGAAGCAAGTCTATAGGGAAGGCCATCACCTGTCAAAACCAAACAAGGAAATACTCAAAGAAGCCCTGTTATCTTGGCTGGAGGCCTCTGTCCTGCCCATCCGCAGGGCCACCCACACCTCACAACCTGCTCTTGCTGGAAAGCAGCCTCCCTACGGGGTTTCCTCAGCACTGTGTCCTTCAGGACCTGCTGTCCTCGGTGAGGCCACAGCGCACACCTGCGGGAGGCAGGGCTGTCTCGTACAGCTGCTCTTGAATTTCGGAGCTGGCATGGTTATGTCCATAAAGGAGAGGCAGGCTATCTCTCCCACGATCTCAAGGAGAGAATGGACAGTGAACCGGCCAGGCTTTCACACGTTTGGTGGCACCTCGAGGATGAAGCGGGTTTTAAACTTGGAAGCAGCGTCAACTTCAGGACAAGGACACACTCCCACGGGGCACGCCCCAGGAAAGGCACCTACCAGTGTGCGCACTCAGGTGTGTGCGCACACATGCGTGAGACAGGCCAGAGACTCGGGACAATCCAGTAAAACCTCGAAGCATCGGCCACACTGTCGCTTAAGGGCACAAATGACCGCCACTCACCGACAGTGACGTGGACAGGCTCGGAGCCATTCGTGTGGACGTGACCTTCTTCGCCCTCGGAGGCGTGGTGGCTGGCATGCAAGTTGTTCCTCTTCTTGATGTGGGCGACCACGAAGAAGCACAACCCCACGAGCACAATCAAGGGTCCCATGATCTGCAGAGAAAGGAACCCGCACATCTGGGGCTCTCCCTCTCCAGTGTCTGTCTCGTTCATAGGCTCCTGAGTCCAGTCCGAGCCACATCCAGGGACCCAAATGCCCAGGATGCTGATAAGCATGCCGCTGGTCAGGAACAGAAACCCAAAGATGAGGCACTGGGCAAACTGGCGACTCTCTCCACAGATGAATGCTCCGTTGGGGTCCTGGCTAGCTCCCCGCTGCCCTCGGTGGAGTAGCTGCAGGCGCGCCCGGGAACGGGCCAGGACCACCGCGCCCAGCCCCGCCACCGCGCACGAAGGCCCCGCGATCTTCAGCACCGTGCTGCAGCGCGCGAGGGGTTTAGATTGGCACGCCTGGTACCCAAAAACCGAGAGCAGGACTCCCACGCACAACAGGACCGCGCCGAAGACAAAGAGGAAGAAAATGAGCTTGGTGACACGCTGGTCCCTCTGGTCCCCATCGGGCTCAGCAGTCGCGATGGAAGACATGTCCAGAAAGAGCCACCCCCCCCAACCTCTTCCTTCACCCAGGCAAGGTGGGGGCACCTTCCGTCTGTTTCCTTCCGTCTGTTGTCCTCAGAACTCTGCAAGCAATAATAAAGGACTAATTAAAGTGGGCACAAGTGGTCCTGACCAGCTCTGGGGTTTGGCTGGCCATTTCAGAAATTATACATGAACTCACGGGACGGAGCTCCCCACACACTGTAGAACAATGACTGAGCTAGTGAGTCAGGAGAACCGACATTCAAACCTCGCGAAAGTGTAGTCTTAGGAAGATATTTTTTAAAAAAAAAAAAAAAAGAGGAAATTCAATTACCATACCTCCAAGATAAGAGGATCTTTAAAAAGAAAAAAAAAAAAAGAAGAATAAAAAACTGGGTGTGGCTTTCCTGTTCTGAGTCTTACAAACTCACTTCATGCAAAAACAAACAACAGTGCAAGAGGGAAGAGCCACGGGGATTGTTTCTGGTGTAGCCATGTCCTGTATTCCATTGCTTTGAGCATGGTGGTAAATTTTTGTTCAACAACTAACTTTCCACTTCCTGTTTCAGACTCCGGCAACTTTCCATTTTAGCTTTCTTTCTAAGGCTTCACCTACAGATGACCCTAGCCGGGCAGTTTCAACCAAAGGGAAAGACAGCTCAGGAAGACAGTGGGTCTGTGCACTTTTAACTTAATTCTGTCAAAATGTGATTCTTGAGTTCTCAAGAGGCACACACTGGGGCTGCGCACGCGCGCGCGCACACACACACACACACACACACACACCACAGTAACTCAGCTGTTGTACCCTGGCATGACCTGGAATAATCAAGTGAAGCCCTGTCACCAGGGTAGACACTACTACCCTCGGGCAGGTGGACAGGACACCAAAGCAGCTGTCTGTCACCCTCGTCTGCAGTGCCATTCACTTCCACAGAGGTTCAGACTCAATGAAAAATGAGTAGCTGATAAAAATCACCAGCCAGACAACACTCCCTGAAGACCAAAAGAACTTGATGGGAAGAACATAAGTGAAGGGCTAGAGGGATGGCTTAGCGGTTAAGGCACTTGCCTGCAAACCCACAGGACCCAGGTTCGATTCCCCAGGACCCACGTAAGCCAGATGTACAAGGGGTCGCATGCATCTAGAGTTCATTTGTAGTGGCTGGAGGCCCTGGAGCGCCCATTCTGTCTGTCTGTGTGTCTCTCTCTCAAATAAATAAATAAGTTAAAAAAAAAAAAGAATATAAGTGAAACCAAGTGAGAAAGCACATGCCACAGAGTCAACAGAGCCCCATACTTCAAGGTTATTGCCCAGTAATTTTAGCAGGCAATCATTAAAGGAGCCTCTGATCTACGTACTACCAAGCTATTGCCCAGCTATCTCATCTAACTCCAATGAATGGGAGTAAAGGTCCTTAGGTAGGACACAGGCAAACATAACCCAAACGCCTGCGGAATATTTTCTCTCGCCGGAGGAAAGAAAACTTTTAAACATTACTTTGTACCATTCACATTCATGGTCACATGAAGTTCAAGACGGAGGTTCTAAGGCCAAGATCATTTTGACAAACCAAAGTCATGTGGAAGGAAGATCAGTTTAGGTAATGAGAGCAAACAGCCAATTACATACTAGGAATTACTTCTCTGGGAAAAAGAAAAGAATGATAGAATCAGAAGGAAGTGGTGGTGGTGGGGGGAGAAAACAAGAGAGAAATAAGCTTTAGTCTCAAACTTGGAAAAAAAAAACATTTTATAAAGATGCTATTGAGTTGAGAGAAAGACTTAAGGAATTGCACTAATTTAAAACTGTTTTATGAATCACGTTTTTTTTTTTTTCCTGCTGGTTTCGGAGATAAGGGTGATTCTCAGTTATCAAGTTCCATCAAGTGCTCACTGTGTTCTTGGTATTTCCAGCTTTGCAGCGAGTCACGGGTTTCAACAGTCTTAAGGCAAATTCCCAAACACCAACAAAATAAGCAAAACTCCACATATATTTTGTTCCTGGGCTAATGGAATAAACACTTGGCACACTTGTTAATCCCTGGCCCAAGATAAGGTGAGGGTCCTCTCAGCGCCCCTCATAGGTAAACACACACACACACACACACACACACACGCATGCACATCCACACGAATAGAAAATTAGAAGGAAAATTGAACTTTTCTCCAAATATCATCCTAAACTTAATTGCTCCAAAGCCGAACTCCACCCACCACCACCACCGCCAAATTTGGTTCTCCAAAACTCCTTTGATTCCCCCCACCCACCCCCCCCCCCCCCACACACACACACTGCAAAAGACATTTCCTAATCATGATCTCTCCACGTCCAAGCTCCGGGCGAACTTGGCGAGAGGCGCGAGCGAGGAGAGAGAGGTAAACGTCTTTCTGGGAACTAGTTGGAGATCCGAGCGGCGGGGCGCTCGGTCCCCAGGCGCGCGGCTTTTAAGCGCGGGAGCCCGGCGGGTCGGTGCGCCGCAGCCGCGGTTCCCAGCGCCGGGAGCGCTTACCTGAGCCCGGCTCCTGCGTGCGCTCGGCGGCCCGCGCGCCTGTGGGCATCGGCTGGGCGCGGCGCCCGCCTCCGCACGCGGCCCGAGGCCTCCAGGCACACACCACCCTGCGCGTCCAGGCGCGGAGGGCGGGCCGCCCCGGTGTGCAGAGAACCGGGCGGAGCCCCGCGGGCGCGGCAAGCCGGGCCTGGCAGAGCTAGGGTAGGATAGGGTAGGGTAGGGTAGGGCAGACCGGCGGGAGCTGGCCGCCACCAGGTGCTGCCCTTGGAGGGGGGGGGGGGTTAGTCGTGTGGGGGGGGGGCAGAGCCAAGACGCGCGGGCGAGGGAAGACCAGGGGAGGCTTTGGGGGCTCCCGGCTGGAGCACTTGACCGCTTCCGCGTCCTTGACCTTGCACGCGAGGAATCCGCGGGAAATGCACACGCTCCACGCACGCCTCCTCCTTTGGTCCGCTGGCCCGGCTGGGGTTTAGATTCTCCCGACTGCCTGGGGCTGCGCGCTGCTGAGCCTCAAGCCCAGGCGATGATCAACAGAGGAGCTCTCGAGGGAGCAAAAGAAAAAGCGGAGGTCCCCTGTCCTCAGTGGTCTTTGGGGGGGAGGGGTGTCACAACAGGCCACCCTGCGATCACAAAGAAGCCGGACACACTCAAAGGCGTGTGGTCTCCAGAGGCTCCGGATACCTTGACCTGGGGGGGGTCACTGGAACAAGATCCTAGCTGCAAGCTTCCTAGGACAGGATATGAGAACGCCAGGGCCCGCTGGAGAGTGACGCGGGAGTGCTTGCGCCCAAGATATTCAGCCTGAGGTCCCAGATCCTAGACGGAAGCTGACCCTTTATCAGGAACCGTTTCCGGTCGCCTCTGTCCCATGGGCATTCACACACGTGTGTACACGGGCATACTTTGCCATAGAGCCCCCTTCCTGGGTGCTCAGCGGCCAGTGAGCTGCAGGAATTAAACTGGTAACTTTCCCTGTCCTTGAATGGGAGTTTCGGGTGGGTTTGCTAATCCCCGTGCAATGCTATTTGTAACCTGCCCCGTGACACTTGTCAAGGATCCAACTGTGCTAGTTTCCACCCCAGGGGTCAGGGCGCTGTGAAAGGTGACTCAGGTGCTTCTGGCCCAAACACTGAGGGCACACTGAGCTCAGGGGACTTCCCCACCCCCGGCTTTTCTCCCTGGTTTCCTGCCCACCTTCTTGAAATCCCGTCTGAGGATAATAAATTCAACTCAGATCATTCCCTGAGTTAGCAAGACGGGCCTCAGAGTGGGGCAAAAGAGGGACGCGGACTTACCTGGGCTTTGGGGCTGGTGGAGTGAGATGGTTGAGATGAAGGAAGGTTGGCCAGGAAGGCACCACACCGCACAAGTTCCAGTCGTGGGCACGTGGTTGGGAGAGCTCCTGGTGGGCCACGTGTGGACTTTCTCATAGGCAGGGTGCCCGCAGGCTATGACCAAATGACAAAGCTGCTTGCTAGCATCAGGGAAGAGACAGCACCAGGATCCAGCATCCCCTGCTCTGGTGAGCTCGTGGCTCCCTACTGTGTGTATCCAGCCGCTCAGGGAAAGACGGGGCCAGAAGCCAATGAGGGGAAGATCAGCCAGTGGACGAACTGAGACCCAGAGAGGTGAAGAGAACACAGCTGGTCAATTTGGGGGGCAAGGGCTTTGAGCCATGTTTACGGAGGGCTCCATGCTGAACCCGGAGCTCGCCTGTCACCAGAGAACACACACCCTGTGAACTTTCCAAAACACTCTTTTTTTTTTTTTTTTTATTACATGGGCATGTGATGCTGGGAGGTTTTGTATAGATGAATATGCCAATACAGGTAACCATCCCAAGGTTATTGCAGTCATTTGTGTCTGGGGTGGAGATATCCTGGTCAAAGTATGAAGATGTATCAACCACCTTCTGGAAAGGCATCAAGGTATGCCCAGCTAAAGAGCAGATAACTGACAATGAGGACTTTCTAAGAACCCAGGCCCTCGCACCGGATTAGAGCCCTCTGATCCAGGCCCTACCAACAGCACTTCATTGCCCAAAAGGGTTTCCATTTCCTTTCCCTTCTCCTTCTTCCCTTCCTCCTTATTTGAAAGTCAATCTCTGGCCACGTCCTGTGTGGGCCCGCAAGCGGCCTGTTGATACAGCTGTCCCTCTGGTGCCACATGACTGCCGGCTCGCCACCCATGACAGACTTGAATGTCCTGGCACCAAGGACAATCAGATTAGCCTTCCCTCGGAATATCTACTATTTGTGTCTTTTGGAGCCCTGTCTGACTAAATTAAATGCCTTGGAAACTGACCATTAGTCAAGTATGAAAGACCTGCCCAGGGACTTCAAGAGCAGACCAGGTCTTTGGAGAGAGGCTGATGACCTTGTCATTGTCCAAAGCCAAGTGGCAGTCCCCCAGCCTGTGTGGCAGTGAGAAGTGAGAAAAGGTAAGTCCATTTTTTAGAAGTTTTAGGGGGGAAAAAATAACAGCATTAGAGCAAGATTTAGAAACTGGATTGACACCAGGCATGGCAGTGCATGTTTGGAAGCCTAGCAGCTGGAAGGCTGAGGCTCATGAGTTGAAGCCCAGCCAGGGATAAAGACCCCATCTTTAAAAAGGGGGGGTGCTGGAGAGATACCTTAGTGTTTAACGTATTTGCCTGAAAAGCCAAAGAACCCAGGACCTATTCCCCAGGACCCACGTAAGCCAGATGCACAAGGTGGTGCATGTGTCTGAAGTTTGCAGTGGCTGGAGGCCCTGGCACATTCTCTTTCAAATAAATAAATAAATAAATAATTTTTAAAAAGTAAGAAAAACCCTGAGTGAGCTTCAAATTTAGTCTATGCTTACAGACAGATAAAGCGGAGGTGAGTATTCACCTATTTACTCAGCAGATACTGAGTGCTTACTGTGTACCAATCAAGACAGGAGGAAAGCCGGGCGTGGTGGCGCACGCCTTTAATCCCAGCACTTAGAGGCAGAGGTAGGAGGATCGCCATGAGTTCGAGGCCACCCTGAGACTACATAGTGAATTGCAGGTCAGCCTGGGCCAGAGTGAGACCCTACCTCGAAAAACCAAAAATAAATAAATAAATATAAAAAAATAAGAGGAGAGGGGAGAGGAATCCTTAGTCCTCATGGAGCTGACAGAATTTCAAGCTGTAGAGAACAATACAGGGAATGAGGAAGCCACACGCTATCTGTTATTGCATAACAAAGGCCCAAAAATGTAGAAACTTGAAACAATAGACTTACTGTCTCTCACAGTTTCCGAGGGTCAGGGAGTGGCTCAGTTGGGTGGCTCTGGTTCAAAGTATCTCATGAGGCTGCAGCAATGCAAAAGGTGACAGTGGCAGGTGGGACAGGTGGGAATGGAACCGGGGGACCTGCTTCCAGGGTGGCTCACTCACTCACTGAGCTCTTGGCAGGAGGCATGTTTCACAGCACTCAAGAGGTGGCAGCTCCCCGGGGGGAGCCACGAGAGAGACAGACAGACAGAGAGAGCAAGCGAGCCACAGGAGGGGAAGCAGCAGTGCCTTTTGTGAAGGACCCCATGTCACTACCTGCCCTTCATTCCCAGCCTTAGGAATGAGCCACTGAGTCAAGTGAGGGGGATCAGGCTACCTACCTAAGGAAGAGTCTGTGAGCTTATTTTTGCACTTTCTGGGGGAGGAAGGAAAGGGGACTTCAGGCAGAGGTGACAGAAAGTTCAAAGGTCCCCAGGTAGGAGTGTGTATATATTTGCATATTCAAAGATGAGCCAGAGGCCAGGGTGGCTGGAGTGGGTGAGCTAAGGGATGTAGAGAGAGTAACAGAGAGGAAAGCTGAGCCCCAAATCAGCACCTGAGAGCAAAGTCAGGAAACACTAGGAATTGAAAAGAAAAACAAAAGAAAAAGAAAGTTCAGTACCTTGAGAATCATGTAAGTACTTTTAGGAGATGAGAAGCCTTGGGGTGGCTTTTTACTGAACATATGTAGATGTAGATGCCATAGATATAGATGTAGATATAGATATGCATATATACCCATATATATAAAATGTACTTTGATCATAAGCCACTCCCATTACCTTCTCCTGTCCCCTCTCTACCCACACCTCTCCTTTCCTCTTTCCACTGAATCCTTCTTTCCAACTAGTCTTGGGGTGATTTTTGAACTGAGTTTATGACCTAATTTTTGTTTTTATTTTGTTTTTTGAGGTAGGGTCTCTCTCTAGCCCAGGCTGACCTGGAATTCACTATGGAGTCTCAGGCTGGCCTCAAACTCATGGCGATCCTCCTACCTCTGCCTCCTAAGTGCTGGGATTAAAGGCGTGCGCCACCACACCTGGTTTGACCTAATTTAAAAAATACATATTTTTTATGTATTTAAGAGATAGAGAGAAAGACAGTCTGGGTGTGCCCGGGCCTCCTGCCACTGCAAACTAACTCTAGGTGTGTGTACCACTTTGTGCATCTGGCTTTACTGTGAAAGCAAACCTGGGTTGTCAGGCTTTACAAATAAGCACCTATTAACTGCTGAACCTTGATTTTTTTTTTTTTTTTTTTTTTTTTTAGGTGGGCTCTCATGTGGCCCAGAGTGATCTGGAATTCATAGGCTCAGTTGATCTTCCTGTCTGAGGAATGACCTCTTGAGTACATTGAGTTATTTGTTCATGGACTGATTGAAGATTTTGTTTATTTTGCACTGCTGGGGGTCAAAGCCAGAGTCTAATAGTAGATAAGCACTCTATCATCCTTCCACTGAGCCACATATCCAGACTTGGTTCATTTAATACTCTTATTTATTTATTTATTTACTTACTTACTTAATCTGGGGCACATGTATGTATATATAGGGCTCACTAGGACCTCTTGCTTTTGCAAACTCCAGACACATGCACTGCTTTTTGTGTCTGGTTTTATGTGGGTGCTGGGGAACCAGCTGGATTTGAAAATAAGCACCTTTATTTAACTGTTGATCCATCTCTCCAACCCTGATTTATTTTTAAAAAGAAGTCGGCAAGGATTAGGAAAATGGCTCAGCAGGTAAAGTGTTTGCCACACAAGCATGAGGACTTGAGTTTGGACCCCTGGCACACACTTAAAAGCTAGATATATGGTGGTATTTACCTGTAATCCGTGAATG
This sequence comes from Jaculus jaculus, assembly GCF_020740685.1. Lineage (NCBI taxonomy): Eukaryota > Metazoa > Chordata > Mammalia > Rodentia > Dipodidae > Jaculus > Jaculus jaculus. The sequence goes on from NC_059115.1 coordinate 56,895,651, forward strand.
CCAGATTCAGTGAGAAATCTTGTCTCAAAAACAAAAACATAGGGCTGGAGAGATGGCGTAGCGGTTAAGCGCTTGCCTGTGAAGCCTAAGGACCCCGGTTTGAGGCTCGGTTCCCCAGGTCCCACGTTAGCCAGATGCACAAGGGGGCGCACGCGTCTGGAGTTCGTTTGCAGAGGCTGGAAGCCCTGGCGCACCCATTCTATCTCTCTCCCTCTGTCTGTCTTTCTCTCTGTGTCTGTCGCTCTCAAATAAATAAATAAATAAATTTTAAAAAATTTAAAAAAAAAAAAGCTTGGGCTGGAGAGATGGATTAATGGTTAGGCACTTGCCTGTGAAGTCTAAGGACCCCAGTTAGAGGCTCAATTCCCCAGGACCCACGTTAGCCAGATGCACAAGGGGGCGCACGCGTCTGGAGTTCGTTTGCAGTGGCTGGAGGCCCTGGCGCGCCCATTCTCTCTCTCTCTCCCTCTCTCTCTCTATCTGCCTCTTTCTGTCTCTGTTGTTCTCAAATAAATAAAAATTAAAAAAAAAAAAAGTAGCCAGGTGTGGTGGCACATGCCTTAGATCCCAGCACTCAGGAGGCAGAGGTAAGAGGATTGCTGTGAATTCAAGACCACCTTGAGATTACATAGTGAATCCAAGGTCAGCCTGGGCTAGAGGGAAACCCTACGGGAGGGGTGGAAGAGGAGGAGAGACTAGTAATTGAGAAATGATAAAACTTATCTGAGGAGGAGGGTAGAGGAAGCCTAGTCCAGAAGCTGACAGAATGACCTGGGAGAGAGTTGTCTGTGGCTTGGGGCTGATGAAAGTGATTTGATTCTGGGCGCACCTTGAAGACAGAGTGTCACAGTCAGCTGCAGGTTGGTGCGGTAAACTTCCATACCAGGCACGTAGGAGGAATGGGATTTACTTGAAACTTACAGATGCGAGAGTCCCATAATGGCAGAAGAAGCTGGCCCCTTTCACCGGGTCTAGGCACAAAGACAAAGGCCACCACCAACCACACCATAAGCAAGCACACTCCGGGAAGCCCAGGCAGAACCGAAGCACTCTGCATCTCTCAGGCTGGAATTCCAAATCCACTCCACATCATAGGGCCAGACTCCAGTGACACCATGTTACAAGCCTGAATAAAACTCCTGAATCTATTGGGGAACATCCATTCAAACTACCACATAGAGCCAATAGAACTTCCCACTATTGGATGTATTGGTTTTGATTCGAAGGTGTGGGCCTAAGCCAGTGGATGTATATGTCTACATTAAGCAAGGCAGACAAGAATTGTAGGGGAACCCAAAAGGGGGCTGCAGTTTTGTTGGCAGCACGCACTTATCCGGCGGTCATCTGAGGGGAGAAGTTGAGCAGGAAACGGAATCACAAGATGGGGTTCAAGAGTTCTGGACAGGGTAGTTACTCTCTGTGGTCTTCTAGCAATAATTGGTCATCATTTGGAGAAGGTGGGCCCTTCTCTGGAGCCATTTGTATGTGTATGTGTGACTGCACATGTCTGAACCATCAACCCTATACCCACAAGCCAGGGACAATGTGTAACAGCCAGTGTGCGGATTCTAGCTGTGTCCTAGGACGGGCATAGCTGGAAGGAACAAGTACCTGCTGGGCAGGGATTCTGCAGCTCTGCTGCCAGAGCAGGTCCCTTTGGACAGCAAGGAACCTATGTCCTTCTGTGCAGTGAGACAGGCCACAGGCTTCCCCACAAGGCTCTGCTGAGCTCAGGAGGAAACCCAGGGTAAGTGGGATGGACTGGCTTTCAGAGGTGAGTGTCTCCATTATTCAGAATTCAGGAGACTGTTGAAGGGTCAAGAAACTCTATCAACCCCTAGTGCTCTTTTCCCTTTGCGTCTTTTATGTGAGCCCCCAGGGAGAGGCTTTCCTTCCTTCCAATTCCTGGGGGCTCCTGAGCCCCCACTCTGGGTCACTTTATAGGAATTTGCTCTACTGCTTGACACAGAAGTTCATGGTTCAATAATTACCCCTGGGTCCCCCAGTCATTCTTCTGGGCCTAGACGTTATCTAGTTGCCTAATTCTGCAAAGGGTTGCCCTATCCCTGGGATATTTTTCTTCCTCTCTTAATTGCTCTGTTGGACTCAGGCCTGAGACAGGCAGGGTAGAAGGTGATTGACTGGCAGGTTAGAATTCAAGGTTTAGATAGAGTCCCTCTACTGACCCCAACACAAAGCTAATCTCTCATAGTCATTTTATGGCCTGGATGGTGCTGTTGATAACAGCTCTGCCTGAGTGCCTCACCAGGAGTGTGGAATGCAAGCATTTATTTCAGGAAGAGAGTTTACCCAGGGCACAGATGACCTTACTGGGAAGATCTCTGCATTTAGCAGGGACCCTCCTTCAATGGCCACAGATTCTTACTGTGCAGGTTAGAGGAGATCAGCTTGTGTGTGTGTGTGTGTGTGTGTGTACATGTACAGCATGTGTGTTGTGGTGCATGTATGGTGTGCTCATCTGAGGCAGATGGAGGAAAACATCTGATGTCCCACTCCATCATTCATCCGCATGTCTTTTCCCTTACTGATTCTAGAGCCCCAGGATTCTCCAGTCTCCCCTCAGGACTGGGATCACAGGATGTTTGTGGTCATATCCAGCTGCTTTGTGGGTTCTGGGGATTCGAACTTGGGCATGCTCAGGTCTCCTCGGGTCTTCATGCTTGAGCAGGAAGCACACCTAATCTACTGAGCCATCTCTCCAGCCCAAGGGTATTTTGTGCACCCGGCTTATGTGGGTCCTGGGGAATCAAACCTAGGTCCTTAGGCTTTGCAGGCAAGCAAGAGCCTTAACTGCTGAGCCATCTCTCTCCAACCCTAAAATGGCTTTTAAATTTTTTTTTATTTTATTTATGAGAAAGAGAGAGAGAGTGGGCACGCCAGGGCTTTTGCCACTGCCAACAAACTCCAGACGCATGTGTCACCTTGTGCACCTGGCTTACGTGGGTTCTGAGGAGTCGAACCTGGGTCTTTAGGCTTCGTGGGCAAGCGCCATAACCACTAAGCCATCTCTCCAGCCCCTTGCCTGACTTTTACATGAGTTGTGGAATCCTCATGCTTACATGGCAAGAGTTTCACTTTACTGAGCTATCTCCCCAGCCCCAGGATGTCTTGCTCAAAGGGAAAAACACATGGCACCAATCAGTGCATCTGACCTCACCTCACCACCAGTCTGTTCACTCCATCACCCTGGTACCTGTCCTGGGTGTTTACCTTCATGCCACCAAGGCTTACAGTAACTAGCACTTTTTTTTTTTAATTTTCTTTTGTTCACTTTTATTTATTTATTTGAGAGCGACAGAGAAAGGGAGAGAGAGAGAATGGGCATGCCAGAGCCTCCAGCCACTGCAAATGAACCCCAGATGCATGCACCCCCTTGTGCATCTGGATAGCACGGGTCCTGGGGAATTGAACCTCGAACCGGGGTCCTTAAGCTTCACAGGCAAGCACTCAACCGCTAAGCCATCTCTCCAGCCCGTAACTAGCACTTCTAAAAGGTACCTTGTTGCTGGAGGTATTTCTGGAAGGACATTGTGGTGGCCTACCTGATTTTTTTTTTCAGGCAGGCAGGTCGGGTTCAGGAATTGTATTAGTTAACCTTCTCATTGCTGGGACATGTAAAATACATTATTTAAAATAAGCTGGCTGGTTTTTAAGTATTTTTTTAAGTTATTGTTGTCATAAAGTAATATGTGCTAAGGTAATCATATATACCTCCTTTGGTATTTTCAGTAGCTACCAAAAATATCTACTGCCCATACACTCACCAACAGATACAAGTGACCACCTCAGAGATCAAGGCCTGGGAAACGTATAGACCTTCATTAACCACTTATTAGCGAACAGTGTACGCAGCAGCGCTGGCCTCCTGCTCTGTGAACTTGCTGACACTTGTCTAGAGGCGCGTATCAGAACACTTCAGAGCTCGGCTTCTCTCCCTCTTCCTCTGCCCAGGGCCTTGTTATTTGATTGAGAAGGGTCTATGTTGCCCAGCCTGACCTCACGCTCTTGGGCTCCAATCAACAAGCAGGGTTCAGGGATTGTATTAGTTCACCTTCTCATTGCTGGGGCAAAATACCTGAGAGAAATCAGCTTACTGGAGAAAAGGCTTATACCAGCTACATTTTCAGGTTGCAGTTCATCCTAGTAGGGGCAGGAAGTGAGCGTCACAGCGTCACATCAGAAGTAGAGAGAGGGCTGGAGAGATGGCTTAGCGGTTAAGCGCTTGCCTGTGAAGCCTAAGGACCCCGGTTCGAGGCTCGGTTCCCCAGGTCCCACGTTAGCCAGATGCACAAGGGGGCGCACGCGTCTGGAGTTCGTTTGCAGAGGCTGGAAGCCCTGGCGCGCCCATTCTCTCTCTCTCTCCCTCTATCTGTCTTTCTCTCTGTGTCTTTCGCTCTCAAATAAATAAATAAATAAATAAATTTTTAAAAAAGGGGGGCTGGAGAGATGGCTTAGCAGTTAAGCGCTGAAGGAACCCCAGGAAGGGGACCCCACGCTCTGCCCGGATATGGCAACACCCCAAATCACTCACGAGAAGCGGTCTTGATGCAAACTGCAAGAGGATTTTATTCCAAGCGCGCTGGGGCCCACAGTCGTACACCGCGCAGGGGTAGAGGACTGCAGAGCCTCGAATGCAGGAATGGGGTAGTTTTTATAGGGTTTCTAACAAAGCCTGTGTATTAGACCAATCATTTTTTTAACATCAGGGGCCCGTGGGGTGCGAGCCAGTCAGTTTGTGCCACTCCATAGTTTTTAAGCCAATTGGTTTAATTTGTTCAAGCCCCTCGTGGACCAATCAGTCTCTTATGACCTTGGTGGTCAGCATTTGTGCAGGTCCTTGGGTGGGAGTAGCAGAGTGTGGTATCAGTCTCCTGTGACCTTGGAGGTCTGAGGCAGGCTATTAAGGCTTATGGTGTAGGCTATTTACAGAAACCAAATAAGTGGTTCACTTTATTACTCATTTCCCATCCTTGAGGGCTATCTCATGCCCTTTTTACCTAGTTTTATATTAGGAGCGGGCTCTGATATAATGAGAAGAGGGATTCTTTACTTGCTTCCAACAGAGAGTAAAGCCTGGAGTTTGAGGTATGCAGGGGCCCGCTTAAGCTCCCTTTGGAGCGTGATAGTATTTCTGGGCTTCTGAATTCTTGGGCCTTTCAGCGCTTGCCTGTGAAGCCTAAGGACCCCGGTTCGAGGCTCGGTTCCCCAGGTCCCACGTTAGCCAGATGCACAAGGGGGCGCACGCGTCTGGAGTTCATTTGCAGAGGCTGGAAGCCCTGGCGCGCCCATTCTCTCTCTTTCCCTCTATCTGTCTTTCTCTCTGTGTCTGTCGCTCTCAAATAAATAAATAATTAAAAAAAAAAAAGAAGTAGAGAGAAAGTGCTGTGGCTCTGCCTGGCATCTCCTTCTTACACGGTTCAGGACCCCACCCACAGTTAAGGGGTCTGCCTACCTCAATTAACCTAATCGAGATGATCCTTCACAGGTGATCCTAGGTCCTATCAAACTGACAAGCAAGTTAAACTATCGCAGGGCTCTGCTTGCCTCACTTTCCTCAGGTCCACTTGGTCTGGCCCCATTACATCCTGGTTGTCACTGATGATTCCAAGATGGAGTCAGGTTAGCTTGCTATGCTTTGAGATGATAACATGGTGAATTTTAAAAAAGCAGACATGACTGAAAGTAAAGGCTTACCATGTTTCCTGCCTTCTACAGACAGCTTGTTGAGAAGGTGCTGGGCAGGTAGGATCCTGTTGTTGTTAACTGTACAGATAACTCAGACATTTTCGGATCCCACGTGGAAAGTTGCAGGAGGCCTTCAGGGAATGATCCAGAGACCCAGGTGGGGCCGCCCTACTGTCCAGAGGTGCTGCACGGAAGGAACATGGCATGGGCGGGGCACTAACAGATGAGACACCGCCTCCCCCCAAGTCACACTGGAACCCTTGGCTACTCCCATAAGCACTTCTGGCCTACAAAAATTAAGCAATAAGAGTCAGAACACCTGAGAGCTGAGAGGCTTTGATAACTAAAAAGGCACTTTGGCAGGAAGCCAGCTCCTGAGTGCCCCACATTTGAACAAAGGGCTTTTTATGGAAGCCACAGAACGCAGGTAAATCCAGGGCTTGAAGTTGTATTGATTCCAAAAGATGGAAAACAGAGTTGTTGTTTCTGTTTTAAACCTACTTCATAGAGTTATTAAAAGAGTACAGGCCAGGCGTGGTGGCGCACGCCTTTAATCCCAGCATGTGGGAGGCAGAGGTAGGAGGATCACTGTGAGTTCGAGGCCACCCTGAGACTACATAGAGAATTCTAGGTCAGCCTAGGCTAGAGTGGGACCTTACCTTGAAAAACCAAAAAAAAAAAAAAGAGTGTCAAGAGAAAGACCCGCCATCCTGTGCCACAAAGGTGTGAGTCCAGGAGGAATATTTGCACCTGAGCAGTCATATCGCTCCCCTGCACAGCCAGCTCTGTCTGGTGACCTGGGAAGGTGGAAACCCTTAGTCTCTTTAGCACGAGAGAGACAGTGGCTGCTGCATCCGCCCTGACCCACAGGTACAGAGAGGTGAGCCGTTCCTACCTACCTCCCAGCCCTGCTCCTCTCCATGGGGGACCCCATGCTTGGCCCCAGCACCCTGTGCCTCCACTGAAAGGCAGTTTGGGGTCAGTCAAGGACACACTAACAAACTCCCATTCACTCTTCACACCAACAGTCAAATGCCATTTGCATGGGAGGCTTTTCCTGACCTCCTGATCAAAGAGTGAGTCCTGGCATCAGCCATGGCCCCTCGGTATGTACAGAACATCTGCTGGGCTTCTTTTTTTTTTTTTTAGGAAACAGCCAATAATCTTTATTGTGTACTCCCCCACCCTCGTCCCGCTCCAAAGAACTCTAATGGGTACACTTGTCCATGTAAAAGTATTGTATAAAGTATTTAGAATGAACCCAAATTAATAAAAACAAAACCCACATGATGTTTTTTTTTAGAGGCCAGGGATAGAAAAATTCTGGCTTCTAGAACAAGGAGAGCAGTGATACTCTGTACTCTTCAAGGTCCATTCCCACTGACTTGCAATTTCACATCATGGCAGAGAACCACATTGCTGTAATCACATTATAGGTTTCAAAATATGACTAATTCAAATACTAGTACCACTTGATTTGGCAGTAAAAAAGTACATTTTTTCTATTAATACATTTGTATTAGACTGAAGCCCTATACTTCTAACATTCAAGATAGCTAGCTGTCATATGGGCCCAAATGGAGATATTTCAAAATCAAGTAAAAGTATATATTTACTTCAAAGTTGCTAAGATAGGCTAATAAAGTTAAATTTGATGTTTTTTTCACATTAAAAATAAAAATATTTGGTCTATGTTTCAGATATCTATAACATAATAAACAGTGGGCAGTATAGTAATATAATAGTTTTGTGATACCCTGAAATTTGATGTATTTTTTTAAAAAAATTCGTAATATATTTCATTTCAGCCTTAAAGCACAATATAAATGAACAAATTCATAGAAATAAGACAATATAAACACAAAATGCTATAGTATTTCCACATTTTCATGGGAGGCCTTTCTTGACCTCCTATTCAAAGTGAGTCCTGAGAGAGGTAGGTAGGCAGATATAGAAAAAACAGGCACACCAGGACCTCCAGCCACTGCAAACGAACTCCAGATGTATGTGCCACCTTGTGAATCTGGCTAATATGGGACCTGGGGAATTAAACTGCGGTCCTTTGGCTTTGCAGGCAAATGCCTTAACCACTAAACCATCTTCTTCAGCCCAGTTGTGTGTTTTTTAATGAAAAAAGTCATTATATGATTTTTGACAAAAAAGAAAAAAAAACCTGGGAAAAAGTCCAAAGAATAAGCTAATCACACTGTAACAAAATTCCCTCCACTTCCACATGCTTGTTTATGTGAACAAGGAATGTCACAACTTACACCCACAACAGTGAAACACAGGAATGATTATCTCATTTTGGCTGTAAGTGTTAGTTTTTTACTCAAAGTCTTCATCCAGTTCTATTAAAAGATGAATTGTTGGGCTGGAGAGATGGTTTAGTGGTTAAGGCGCTTGCCTGAGAAACCTAAGGACCCAAGTTCCATTCCGCAGTATCCCTCACTCGCTTTCTCTCAACCACATAAATAAAATATTTTAAAAATGCTTTTAAAAAGATGAATTTTTAGCTGGGCATGGTGGCGCATGCCTTTAATTCCAGCATTCGGGAGGAGATGTAGGAGGATTGCCATGAGTTCGAGGCCACCCTGAGATTCCATAGTGAATTCCAGGTCAGCCTGGGCTAGAGTGAGACCTACCTCGAAAAACCAAAAAAAAAAAAAAAAAAAACGATGAATTTTTTTAAATTTCTTTTTTTGTTTATTTTCATTTATTTGAAAGTGACGGAGAGACAAAGAGGCAGATAGAGAGAGGGAGAGAGAATGGGCGCGCCAGGGCTTCCAGCCTCTGCAAACGAACTCCAGACGCGTGCGCCCCCTTGAGCATCTGGCTAACGTGGGACCTGGGGAACCGAGCCTCGAACTGGAGTCCTTAGGCTTCACAGGCAAGCGCTTAACCGCTAAGCCATCTCTCCAGCCCAAAAGATGAATTTTTAATACAAGTTTTCTTTTGTGTTTAGTGATTACCAACATTTACAATATAGGTATATTTGATCAATTGCTGCTACTAATAAAAGCAAGCATACTTTACTACTAAAGACCTGTAACATTTACAGGGAAGCAAAGAAAAAGATTATATACAAAAAGATATAATAGATATAGGCATAAATTTTTGGCAAAGCAAAATATATCTCATATGTATGTCATATCATATATATGATAAAATGAATTAATGAGAAACATTCTTATAAAAATAATATAGTAGGATACAAATTCTATGAAAAGAAAGTACATAGAAATAAAAGTTTAGCCCGCGTCCGGTCCACGCTCGGGCTGTGCCGGCCGCCCTCCAGCATGGAGCTGGCGGAGTGCGCGCAAGCAGCGCGGGCCAGGGTGCCCAGGTGGGGTCAACCCAAACGGCTTTGAAAGGCCCGAGGACTTTGACTACGCCGCTTATGAAGAGTTCTTCTCCTTGTACCTCGTCATCTTCACCAAGAGGGCAATAAAATGGGCCAAACTTCTAAAGGGGGGCGGCGGCATCCGAAGAAGCGTGACAGGCTTCCAAAGAGAGAGACCACTTTCTTACGTGTGGCCCAGGAGCAGTTGTGTTCATACTCACATGCGTCCAGATGCTTCCTGGCTCTGCACCAGCAATGATGATCAGACTGATGATCCCTGGAAGATTGAAGCGTTATGTCCGAAAGGGGATCCCGCTGGAGCCCCGGCCGGCGTCTGGATGGTCGTGAGTGGGGCTCAGGCCCAGATGGACCAAAAGCCTGGATACTACCACCAACTGCTTCAAGGGGGAGAGTAGTCCCAGCCTGGAGGAAGCCATCAGGACAGACTTGAACCGGACTTTCCCTGACAATGTGAGGTTCCGGAAGACAGCAGAGCCTTGTCTGCAGAAGACCCTGTACTGTGCTGCTGGCCTATGCACTGCACAACCAAGGCGTGGGGTACTGTCAGGGAATGAATTACATAGCTGGGTATCTGATTCTTATAACAAAGAGTGAAGAGGAATCTTTTTGGCTGTTGGATGCTCTTGTTGGAAGAATACTACCTAATTATTATAGCCCAGCAATGCTGGGCCTGAAGACGGATCAAGAGGTCCTGGCAGAGCTGGTGAGGATGAAGTTACCAGCAGTAGCAGCCCTGATGGATGATGGCCATGGTGTGCTGTGGACCCTGCTGGTATCCGGCTGGTTCAACTGCCTTTTCATGGACATCTTACCTGTGGAGACTGTGCTTCGAATCTGGGACTGTTTGTTCAATGAAGGCTCCAAAATCATCTTCCGGGTAGCTTTGACCTTAATTAAACAACACCAGGCATTTATACTGGAAGCCAGTAGCGTTCCAGACATCTGTGATAAATTCAAGCAGATCACCAAAGGGGACTTTGTGACTGAGTGTCACACATTCATGCAGAATTGTGCTGCTGTTGGTGGGCGTGGTGGCGCACGCCTTTAATCCCAGCACTTGGGAGGCAGAGGCAGAGGCAGGAGGATCACTGTGAGTTCAAGGCCAGCTTGAAACTACAGAGTGAATTCCAGAAAATATTTTCAGAGCCGGGGAGCTTGTCCATGACAACCATCACTAGGCTCCCTGAGAACAGTCGGGCTGCCCTGCTGGCACAGGGTTGAGTGCACCTGTAACCCCAAGACCTCTGCACTGCCGGCAGTAACGTTTCCTGTTGACACTTGACCGATTCCTTCTGTGTCGCCTGTTCCTGTTGTAAATACTTGAAATCAGTTTTGTAGTGAACTTTCAGATAGAGTGCTTTAAAAATCATGCTCACTTAAAAAAAAAAAAAAGTTTAGCCGGGTGTGGTGGCGCATGCACGCCTTTAATCCCAGCACTCGGGAGGCAGAGGTAGGAGGATCACCATGAGCTCAAGGCCACCCTGAGACTCCATAGTGAATTCCAGGTCAGCCTGGGCTAGAGCAAAACCCTACCTCAAAAAAACAAAAAATAAAAAATAAAAATTTACTGTAAGAAAACATATAAAATGTATTATTTAAAATAAGCTGGCTGTTTTTTTAATGTGTATTATTATTGTCATAAAGTAATATGTGCTAACTTAATCCTATATACCTCCTTAGGTATATATATATTTTCAGTAGCTACCAAAGATATCTACTCTCCATACACTCACCAACAGATACAAGTGACCACCTCAGAGATCAAGACTTGCGCAATGTATAGACCTTCATTAACCATTTATTTTTTTTTTTTTTTTTTTTTTTTTTTTTTTTTTTTTTGGTTTTTTGAGGTAGGGTCTCACTCTGGTCCAGGCTGACCTGGAATTAACTCTGTAGTCTCAGGGTGGTCTTGAACTCATGGCAATCCTCCTACCTCTGCCTCCCGAGTGCTGGGATTAAAGGCGTGCGCCACCACGCCCGGCTCATTAACCATTTATTAGTGAACAGTTTACACAGCAGCCCTGAGACCTCCTGTTCTGTGAACTTGCTGACACTTGTCTAGAAGCGTGTATCAGAACACTTCAGAGCTCAGCTTCTCTCCTACTTTCCCTGCCCGGGACCTTTTTTCTTTTTTTAATCCTTTTTATCTTTTATCTTTTTTTTTTTTTTTTTTTTTTTTTTGGTTTTTTGAGGTAGGGTCTCACTCTGGTCCAGGCTGACCTGGAATTAACTCTGTCATCTCAGGGTGGTCTTGAACTCATGGCAATCCTCCTACCTCTGCCTCTCGAGTGCTGGGATTAAAGGCGTGCGCCACCACGCCCGGCTTATCTTTTTTTTTTTTAAACTTTTATTGATTGAGAAGAGTCTGTTACTCACCTGACCTCAAAGTCTTGGGCTCCAATCATCCTCCTCTCTCATATCACGAGTAGATCTGATTACAGTAGCATACCATTGCGCCAGGCTTCTGTGTGTGTGCACACGTGTATGCAAGTGCTCGTGTGTGTGTGTGTGTGTGTGTGTGTGTGTGTGTGTGTGTGTGTGTCAGAGGACAACCAGAGGTATCATTCCTCAGGAATACCATGTAAATTGAGGCTGGCCTGGAGCTTGACAAGTAGGCTAGATATGCCGGCCAGTGAGTTCCAGGGATGGCCAGTCTCCAACTCCCTAGTGCTAGGATTATCAGCAAGTGAAAAGGCACCCAGCTTTTTGTTGTTGTTTTTCAAGGTAGAGTCTCAGTCTGGTCCTGGCTGACCTGGAATTCACTATGGAGTCTCAGGGCAGCCTCGAACTCACAGCGATCCTCCTACCTCTGCCTCCCGAGTGCTGGGATTAAAGGTGTGTGCCACCACCCCCGGCTTTTTTTTTTTTAATGTGGGTTCTAGGGAATCAAACTCTTAAGTCCTCAAGCAAAAACAGCAAGCACTTTACTGACTGAGCTATCTTCCAACCGCCACACCCAAGCTTTCATTTTTTTTTCTTATAAGCTAGGCATGATGGTACACGCCTTTATTTTTTTTGTTGTTGTTGTTGTTTGTTTTTATTTATTTATTTGAGAGCGACAGACAGAGAGAGAAAGAGGCAGAGAGAGAGGAGAGTGGGCACACCAGAGCTTCTAGCCACTGCAAACGAACTCCAGATGTGTGTGCCCCTTTATGCATCTGGCTAACGTGGGTCCTGGGGAATCAAGCCTTGAACTGGGGTCCTTAGGCTTCACAGGCAAGTGCTTAACTGATAACCCATCTCTCCAGCCCTCATTTTATTTTTAAGTATTTATTTGAGAGAGAATGAGTGCATCCGGACCTCAGTTGCTTCACATGCAAACTCCAGATGCACACACCACCTTATGCATTTGGCTTTACGTGGGTACTGGGGAATCGAACCAGGGTTTGCAGGTTTTTTAAGGAAGTCCCTTTAAGGGCCATCTCTCCAGCCCCCATACTCAGGCTTTTTAGGTTAACAGACTGTGAGAAGATGAAGGCCAAAGCGCATTCAGTCTAGGACGGGAGAGATCTCTCAAATCTTTTAGCCAATGCACACGTCTTGGTATCTCTAATTGCCCAGTGAAAGCCCGCTGTCAGCATTCCCTGTGCCACTTCATAGGCCATTATTTTCACCAATAAAAATGGTAACTAGCAGAGCCTCCGGTATCCTATCAATCGAGCTGCAGGATGGCAAGGGCACTGGAGGAGGCTTGCCTCTGGACTATGCCAACTGACTTCCTTGCTTATATCTTAAATAATACTGCAGGCTGCAGAATCTTTTTTTTTAAAATTATTTATTTATTTATTTATTTGAGAGCAACAGACACAGAGAGAAAGACAGATAGAGGGAGAGAGAGAGAATGGGCGTGCCAGGGCTTCCAGCCTCTGCAAACGAACTCCAGACGCGTGCACCCCTTGTGCATCTGGCTAACATGGGACCTGGGGAACCGAGCCTCGAACCGGGGTCCTTAGGCTTCACAGGCAAGCACTTAACCGCTAAGCCATTAGGCTGCAGAATCTTAAAATCAGGTAGGGAGAAGTCGCAGTGTGGAGTCACTGATGAGCGCCTACCGGGCACCTCTAAAAGTAACGTGCTCTGCGTAGTAAAATAACTTACAACAGGACGGCCCGTTACAACATACGGCCTATTGCAACATTCCATAGGTGTGAAGTCTTTTCATTTAAATTCATGATGAAAATTTTATCAACTTCCAAATGAGAAAGAGTATAGGATGTTTTAAAAATTATTTTAGAAGGTCTCCTAAAAAGTTGGAAATTCAGTGGGGCATGGGTCCTTGTGCATTTTATTCAGCCTGTTACCCAAGTGTGTGCGCGCGCATGCGCACACGCACACGTGCACGCGCACACGCACACGCATGGGGAACGCTGCATTCCAAAGGATTCGCCGGAGCAGTCTCTCCAAACAGCCAGGCGCCTGTGACAGATCCTGCCAGGCCTTCTAGTCTTACAGCTTCTACCGCCAAGAGAAGCTTCTTAAGAGATCCTTCCAGAACAAAGATACGCTCCTAGGTGACCCAGTTGCTCTACTAAAGCTGGCTACTTAAACAACAGATCTTTTTATTCATTGTTTCACCTTATTAGCCTTCCACTCTACCCAACCAATACAATTTTTGTTTGTTTGTTTGAGGTAGCATCTCACTCTAGCCCAGACTGACCTGGAATTCACTATGTAGTCTCAGGGTGGCCTTGAACTCACAGTGATCCTCCTACCTCTGCCTCCCAAGTGCTGGGATTAAAGGCGTGAGCCACCACGGCGGCTTTAATTTTTTTTTTAAAGATCTTGTGGGCTTCCTTAGATAATATGCATTGTGAGGCTACAGACATGTCTGATTTGCTAATCATCATGTCCCCATGTGCCTAGCAAAGTACCTGGCTGACCTGTTCAGGTGCTCAAAGAAGATAAGATGTTGAAACTACACAAAAGTAAGAGATCCCCTATATCAAGGCAGAAGATGGAAGACAACTATTTTCTCTAGTAAGCCATGATAAAACTAGTGGCCCTGATAAAACTAGATAAGAATGGGAGAGACAAGACATGGGCCAGCCAGGCCAAGATCCAATAGACTACAAGTCCTGGAAATTCCAAAGGCTAAGCCTAGAAATGAATTTATATGCTAAGGGCATCACAACCTACCACAGTCATAAACAATCATTTCATTCCATGTATCTATAGCTGTTCATGAGGGATTTAAGCATTTCTTACAAAGAAACCCCTCCATTCCCCTCTTGAGTTCAACCAGATCATTTATGTCCCATTTTTTTGTTATTATTAAATTTTTTATTTTATTTTAGAATGAGTGACAGAGAAAGACAGAAAATTGGTGCACCAGGGCCTCAGCCACTGCATTCAAACTCCAGATTCTTCCGCCATCTAGTGAGCATGTGTGACCTTGTGCTTGCCTCACCTTTGTGCATCTAGCTTGCATGGGATCTGGAGAGTCCAACATGGGTCCTTAGGTTTCACAGGTAAGCACTTTAACCGCTAAGCCATCTCTCCAGCCCTGTTACTAAATTTTTAATTTTTGCTATTTGGGATGTGTGTGTGTGCCATAGGACAACCTTGGATTGGGAAGATGGCTCAGTGGTTAAAGGCATTTGCTTGCAAAGCCCAACAACTCAGATTCAACTCCCAATATGGGGCTGGGGATTCAGCTGAGTGTTTGCTAGGCATGGATGAGGTTCTGGATTTGATCCCTCCCCCTCCAAACTGGAAAAAGTCTATACAGTAAAATGGGGCTGGGGAGGTGGGTCATTGGTTAAGGTGCTTTCCTGCAGAGCCTAACAACCTAGGTTTGGTTCTCTGGTACCCACATAAAGCCAGATGCACAAAGTGGCACATGCAGATGGAGGTCCTGGTACATCTATTCTGTCTTTCTTATATCTCTCTCTGCTTGCAAATACACACAAACACACACACACACACACACACACACATATATATATATATATTTTTTTTTTTTTTTTGAGGTAAGATCTCACTCCAGCTCAGGCTGACCTGGAATTCACTATGGAGTCTCAGGCTTTGTCAGATTTCTTTTATCTGCTTTCCATTTTTAAAAATATTTTTATTAAGCCAGGCATGGTGGTGTATGCCTTTAATGCCAGCACTCGGGAGGCAGAGGTAGGAGGATTGCTGAGAGTTCGAGACCACCCTGAGACTCCATAGTGAATTCCAGGTCAGCCTGGGCTAGAGTAAGACCCTACCTCAAAAAAACAAAAAATAAAAAGAAATCTGACAGAAAAAAAAAAAAACGGCATATTAAGTATACTCATGAGATCTATGTTTCTGTGAATCAACTAAAGTGAGATTATAAAATTGATAAAGCGATAACCTCCATAAAACAAGAACATAAAGAGGACATGCAACAGCTTACATAGGAAGAGCAAAACAGGAGCTGGGGAGATTGCTCAGCAGTTACAGACAAGCCTGCCAATGACCCCAAGTTTAACATCCAGGGCCCACATAAAACCAGCTACAAAGTGGTACATGTGTCTATAATCCCTAGGTGCTGGCAATGGGAGGAGAATCTGGAAGCACCAGCAGCAGTGGCAAGAGAAGCTGTCTTAAGGTGTAAGGAGGAAAACTCTGGAGGTTGTCCTTTTGTTTATTTTGAAAACTTATTTGATTTCTTTTTACTGATTTATTTGTGAGGGGAGAGAGAATGAGAATGTATGGATGTGCCAGGGCATTCTGCCCCTGCAAACAAACTCCAGATGCATGTGCCACTTTGTACATCTGGTCCGGGTTGTTAGGCTCTGCAGGCAAGCTCCTAAACCACTGAACCATCTCTCCAGTCCCTGCTTTCCATTTCTGGGTAACTACTATTGTATAGATTTTGTCCAGTGGTCGAGGTTCAATTCCAGAACCTCATGCCTAGCAAGCACTCAGCTAAACTCTCAGCTTCCAAAATTGACATTTTGAATAAGTACTCTTCGCTGGGTCATGTGTTCGATGTTCATTTTAAGGAGTTATGAGTGGAGAAAGGCCCATATTACAGGACGTGCAGGAGTTCTCCCTTGGACACTAGGTTCAATGGTCATTCACTTCTTTCAGGCTTAACTTCTCCCAAGCCAACCAAGATTGCAAGATTAGAGTCCTTCAAGGGAGCACTTTCCTGAAAATGTGGCTTATGTGTGTGATTCTAGATCGGATCTTTTTTCTTGCATTATTTCAGAGACAAGTCAGGCTCAGAGAAGCTGCTGTGCTAAATAAGCACTTTTGCCCCTCGGAATTGTCACCCGTGTCTGTTTGGCTGCGTGGAACTTGCACCCACACTGCAGTCCTTCCTCCTATTTGAGATGTTTGCTGTCATGTCACCTGCTGGGCAAAGGGAAGGGCCATAGTTAACCTCACCTCATTCAGCCTATAGGACTGATGTCAGGGGTCTCCTGTTCTGACTGTCACTGTATATAATGCCATCCCTTCACTGTGCTTTGTTGTTTTGAGCCACAAATGTTCTCTAGTTTTTTGTTTTCTTTTGTTTTGTTTTTTTTGGTTTTTTGAGGTAGGGTCTCACACTAGCCCAGGCTGAGTCTCAGGGTGGCCTCGAACTCCCAGCAATACTCCTACCTCTGCCTCCCGAGTGCTGGGGTTAAAGGCGTGTGCCACCACGCCCAGAAGTCCTCTAGTTTTGTAAAGGGGAAATACATTTCTCATTACTGTCACTATTTGTGACAGCTGTTGAGGACAGGAGAGTAGTTTTGTTGTTTTGTTTGGAGGTAGGGTCTCACTCTAGCTCAGGCTGACCTGGAATTCACTACACAGTCTCAGGGTATCCTCGAACTTATGGTGATCCTCCTACCTCTGCCTTCCAAGTGCTAAGATTAAGGGTGTGCACCACCACACCCGGCTAGGAGGATACTTTTCATTCTATTTTTAAAAACCTCGCTGGGCATGGTCACACACACCTTTAATCCCAGCACTCGGGAGGCAGAGGTAGGAGGATGGCTATGAGTTCGAGGCCACCCTGAGACTACATAGTGAATTCCAGGTCAGCCTGGACTAGAGCGAGACCTGACCTCAGAAAAAAAAAAAAAAGAAAGACGAAATAAAAAAAAAAAACACTGAATACGATTTTGAATGTGATGGAGCGAAGGAATAGAGGCAGACATTCTAAGTAGGGTAGGAGACTATGATGGTCAAAAATCAAGTATTTGAAGAATGCTATGAAATTAGTGCTTGCTTTGCAGCACATATAGTAAAATTGGAACAATTGAGAGAAGATTAGCATGTAACATGGCCCTACACTATGAAATTAATGTCTGGTGTAGGTTAAAGTGTTGGAGATCAGAGGATATATGAGTGACTTTCTTGGCAAAGGAAATAATACTTTAGAAATCTTACCACACTAAGTTGAGGGGGTTTTGCTCAATTTTGCAAGCAAGAGAAACCTTTGGAAGTTCTCATGCTGGAAATTAGAAAGCTCATAGATTAAAGAATAGGCTGAGATTAAAGGATGCATCTGGAGCTACAGAGATGGCTTAGTGGTTAAGGCGTTTGCCTGCAAAGCCAAAGGATCCTGGTTCAGTTCTCCAGGACCCACATAAGCCAGATGCACAAGGTGGCACATGCGTCTGGAGTTCCTTTATAGTGGCTGGAGGACCCAGCGTGCCCATTCTCTCTCTCTCTCTCTCTCTCAAATAAATAAATGAATAAAATATATTTTAAAAAATAGAGGAAGCATCTGTCAAAGAGAGGTGAGAAAGACACTATTGACATTCAAAAGAGAGAGGTGGTAAGGGACCAACCTTCATACCACCATCCAGCATCCCTTTCACACACACACAACATGCTACACTATTTTTAAAATTATTTTGTTTTATTTTAATTAATTAATTAATTTTTTGGTTTTTCAAGGCAGGGTCTAGCTATAGTCCAGGCTGACTTGGAATTCACTATGGAGTCTCAGGGTGGCCTCGAACTCATGGCGATCTTCCTACCTCTGCCTCCTGTGTGCTACATAGTGAATTCCAGGTCAGCTTGGGCTAGAGTGAGACCCTACCTCGAAACCCCCCCCCCCAGAAAAGAATGTCTTATCAACCTCTCTTTTCTGATCCCGAGGTCTTAGAAGACCAGACAATGGGTTTGATAAATCTTTATCCTCCCTTCTTTTTTAAAAAATATATTTTATTTATTTATTGAGAGAGAGAGAAAGAGGTAGAGAGAATGGGCATGCCAGGGGCCCCAACCACTGCAAAGGAATTTCAGATGCATGTGCCTCCTTGTGCATCTGGCTGAGTGGATCCTGGGTAATTGAACCAGATTCCTTTGGCTTTGCAGGCGAGTACCTTTTTAAGATTTTATTTATTTATTAGAGAAAGTGGGGGTAGGGGGGAGAGAGAGAGAGAATGGGCACACCAGGGTCTCTAGCCACTGTAAACAAACTCCAGATGCATGTGCCAACATGTGCATCTGGCTCACATGGGACCTGGAGAATCAAACCTGGGTCCTTAGGCTTCGCAGGCATGTGCCTTAACTGCTAAGCCATCTCTCCAGCCCCATCCTCCCTTCTTAAAGAAGGCCTAAGAATGGATGGAGGAAGCAACTAGCAACAGGAAATGGCATGCCCTTCCTGCCCACCCCATGCCAGACTGTACGACTCAGTTTTTGTCCATTGCTGTAGTTCCGAGCTTAATGAAGTGGAGCTGTCTGCCAGTCGGCATATTTCTGCAGTCCGGGCTAACTGGCCCCACACACCTCTGTGCACATGGGGTTTCTGGATGTTGCTAGTCTGTTCCCAAGCTCCCCAACATCTCTGGGGGATCTAGTGTCCCTGGTCAGCCTCTGCTGGCTTAGCTAGGTACTTGGCCAAGTAGAAAATATAATGGCTGCAGCTAGAACATATTCTGCTGATAGGCTGGGTATGTGACGATCAGATGCTATCTCACTGGTGTGGAGACAGAAAAATAAGATCAGGTCATGCTTCTGATATTTCTGGCCAGCCAACAGTATAGTTTATGATGTCAACTAGGAGGGCTGAAAAATAGGAATAAGCATCTTGGAAATAATTATACAACTTCACAGATCATTAGCAAACCTGATTTCCCATTGCAAACCTGGAGTTGTAATGGGACTTTTCATCAAATCAATTATTATTATTATTATTATTTTTTTTTTTTTTTTTTTTGAGGTAGAGTCTCACTCTAGCCCAGGCTGACCTGGAATTCACTATGTAGTCTCAGGCTGGCCTTGAATTCACAGTGATTAAAGGCATGCACCACTACACTGGACTAAATCTCTTATAATACACACACACACACACACACACACACACATTGTTGTTTTTGTTTTTCGAGGTAGGGTCTCACTCTAGTCCAGGCTGACCTGGAATTCATTATGTAGTCTCAGGGTGGCCTCAAACTCACCGTGATCCTCCTACCTCTGCCTCCTGAGTGCTGGGATTAAAGGTGTGCACCACCATGCCTGGCTCTCTTATAATTTAAAAGAAAAATTTATTCCTAGTTCCTATACTATTCTCAGACTCAGTTGTCTCAACAGCCAGGAACTGAAAGAGAAAAGTACCTATTTAAAATACAAACTATAGGGCTGGAGAGATGGCTTAGTGGTTAAGCGCTTGCTTGTGAAGCCTAAGGACCCTCGTTCGAGGCTCGATTCTCCAGGACCCACGTTAGCCAGATGCACAAGGGGGCGCACGCGTCTGGAGTTCGTTTGCAGTGGCTGGAGGCCCTGGCGCTCCTATTCTCTCTCCCTCTCTATCTGCCTCTTTCTCGCTCTGCCTGTCACTCTCAAAGAAATAAATAAAAAATGTAAAAAAATACAAACTATAGAGGAATTAAATCCAGATGTAGTCACTGTAAAAGTAAACGTGTATGCATGAGGTGGGTTCCCTCCCTAGGTGACGTTTAAGGCTGCAGTAGCTGGACATTGGGCCACCCCAGGTGCTCATGCCTCCACTTAGTTTCAAGGCTGCTTCCTGGCGTTGCCTCTAGAAATACTTCCCCAGGACAAAGACACACACAACTCACGTCTGTAGTGTAGCACTTTAGGACCTGGTTGACATGCAGCAGTAAACACAGAAGGCATGCTAAGGTGTTCCTCACAGAAGTGGAAATGACACAACAGTAAGGCTGACTATCTGCCACTGGGATGAGCCAAGGGCTACTATGTTTCATCAAATGGGCACTGGCCAAGAAACCGTTTCACATTTAAAAAGATGCCCTTGGGCTGGAGAGATGGCTTAGCGGTTAAGCACTTGCCTGTGAAGCCTAAGGGCCCCGGTTCAAGGCTCGGTTCCCCAGGTCCCACGTTAACCAGATGCACAAGGGGGCGCACGCGTCTGGAGTTTGTTTGCAGTGGCTGGAAGCCCTGGTGCACCCATTCTCTCTCTCCCCGTCTATCTGTCTTTCTGTCTGTGTCTGTCGCTCTCAAATAAATAAAAAAAAAAAAAATGAACAAAAAATATTTTAAAAAAATAAATAAATAAATAAATAAATAAAAAGATGCCCTTCAGGCTGGGTAGATGGTTCAGTGGTTAAGGCGCTTGCCTGCAAAGCCTAACAACCCAGCTCTATTCCCCAGGACCACGTAAGCACATAAAGCCAGATACAAAGTGGCACATGCATCTGGAGTTTGTCTGAGGCAGCTAGAGGCCCCAGTGTGCCCATTC
The DNA here is from genome assembly GCF_020740685.1 of Jaculus jaculus. Taxonomy (NCBI): domain Eukaryota; kingdom Metazoa; phylum Chordata; class Mammalia; order Rodentia; family Dipodidae; genus Jaculus; species Jaculus jaculus. The sequence goes on from NC_059115.1 coordinate 56,916,350, forward strand.
TCTCTCTGTTTCTCTTCCCTCTATCTCTCTCTCTCTTTGCAAACAAATAAATAAATAAATAATATCAGCCAGCGTGATGGCACACACCTTTAATCCCAGCACTCAGGAGGCAGAGGTAGGATTGCTGTGAGTTCGAGGCCACCCTGAGACTGCATAGTGAATTCCAGGTCATCCTGGGCTAGAGTGAGACCCTACCTTGAAAAACCAAACAGCACATATGTACATACATACATATATACATAGACATATGTATATTACATACACACATGCACACGCACACACATATATTGAGAGAGAGAGGGAGAGATGCCCTTGAACCCAGTAATAACTGGCTATGTGCTTAAACCCCATAACTTAGACCTATGCTTTAGCGTGTCCAGGTCACATTTCTAGAACAAGGCTATAGCCAAATATTAGAGACTGTGCATTTCACTTTAGCTCTAGGACAAGGAAAAGGCAATTCTTGCAACTAAAAGAAATGAGTGTTGGGCTTAATGGTTCAATTTCCCAGTACCCTTGGAAAGCTAGAGATACAAAGTGATCCTTGTATCTGGGTTTCTTTTTTCTTTTTTTACTATTAAAAAATATATTTATTACTTACTTATGAGAAAAAGGGGGAGAGAGAGAGAGAGAAAGAAAGGGCATGTTAGGGTCTCTAGCCACTGCAAATGAACTCCAGACGCATACACCACCTTGTGCATCTGGCTTTACATAGTACACTGGAAAATCAAACCTAGGTCCTTAGGCTTTGCAGGCAGGCGCCTTAATCACTGAGCCATCTCTCCAGCCCATGTATGTGGATTTCTTATCCAATGGAAGGAAACCCTGTGCACACATTCTCTCTTTCTCTCAAATAAAAAATAGGTATTTTAGAAAAACAGAAACTGAAGTTGCAAGTGAATGGATCGTGGAAAGCCTGCCTAGCTGTGAAGGTGCAGCCTACCCGTTCTAAGTTCTTCCACTTGAGTCTCCAGGGAGAGCTCAGGGTCCTCCAGGCAGCAACTGCTAGCTGCCTAAGGCCCTGGGTCCTATCAGCCCAGCAGTGTAAAAATAATAACCTTGCAAGGGCACTTAGCACCTATTGCCAGGATACCTTGATGTTTGCAAAGCAGAAGCTTGTCTGTGGGTGGTGGGAGTCAGTCCAACTGGTTAAGAAGTAGCTTAGCATGTTATTAAGAGAAAATAAATCAAGTTGGAGAGATGGCTTAGCGATTAAGGCACTTACCTGCAAAGCCAAAGGACCCAGGTTTGACTCCCTAGGACCCACGTTAGCCAGATGCACAAGGGGGTGCATGCGTCTGGAGTTCGTTTGCAGTGGCTGGAGGCCCTGGCACACCCATTCTCTCTCTCTCAAATATATAAATAAATAAGTTTTTAAAAAGAGAGAAAATAAATCATCTCCAAGGTTTCTTCTGGGAAGCTGACTTCAGAGCCATTGATGATATCTAGGTATTTTTCCTTGACCGCTCTAAGAAATTACAGGTGATATGGCTTTGCAGTGATTCACATGAAAAGCCAGCAGAGGTTGACATTTCTAGGACATTTCTTTTATAGCCAAGTAGATAACATCAGGAAATACTACTGAAGCCATCTGAAACATGCATGACGCGGAATGTTGACAATATTCCTTCTGGTTTAATTACTTAAGTTGAAAATATTTATATTAAAAATTCTCACATAATTTTGTCTGACAATAGAGAAAGCTCTCTTAGTCTGCCTACCAATAACATTTTCAGTAGTTATTAGCAATCTTCTGTCTTACGTATTTCATACAATGTTTTTCCTTTAGGAGAAATACAAACATTTATACATATGAATCAGTGACAACACCCTCCCTATAGAAGCTCAGCTTCTATCATTTAACTTCTAAGCTAATTTTTTTAATTATTTATTTATTTGAGAGCAACAGACACAGAGAGAAAGACAGGTAGAGGGAGAGAGAGAGAATGGGCACGCCAGGGCTTCCAGCCTCTGCAAACGAACTCCAGATGCATGCGCCCCCTTGTGCATCTGGCTAACGTGGGACCTGGGGAACCGAGCCTCGAACCAGAGTCCTTAGGTTTCACAGGCAAGCGCTTAACTGCTAAGCCATCTCTCCAGCCCTAAGCTAATTTTTGAGGGGAAAAAACAAGCTAGGAAATCTTTCGCTACAGTGGCATATTAGTAACCCCAGCACTCAGGAGGCGGAAGCAGTGGCTCCTGAGTTCAATGCCAGCCAGGGCTGCATAGGGAAATGCAGTGACCAACCAAAGTACAAAAGGGCTGCACAGAAGTCATTCTGATCATAGTGACGCTGCAGATGTGTGAATACGTACATTTCGAATTGCTTGCTGATGTATGTCCTAACCCAATGGCACCCTGAGAGGACAATGCCTAACCGCTAAGTGAAGAACTGGATGGGGTCTTTTAGTGGCCTGAGTGAGTCTTAGACTAAATACTGGGTGCCATCAACTGTGCTCACCAGGAAGTGAAGTGAGCAGCTGCACTTGGGCGAGGACAGGATTCAGATCTGATTAAATTACCAAGAAACACCTTACCTCAAGCAACAACTCGGTTTGGGTGCTGTGGTCATCCTGCCTGTGTGAAATATGTTTAAGAGGAATTCACACACTGACCTGGCCTGGAGATGGGTTGATGCAAAGAATGCCTTTCACACTTCCTGAAAGTTGTGAAACTGGCTCAAGTTTTCAAATGGCAACATTTCATTAACAAAAAGGCAACAAACTGAAAGAATGTTCATCTTCAGGTCATTCTATCAGTCGCCAGTCTTCACTGAGGTGGTGACATATTTCTAGACCGAAAAGGTTTTTTTTTTTCCTCAACACTCTGTTGGGTCCCCTCTTATTCTTTTCTTTACTTTCTTTTTTTGGTTTTTTGATGTAGAGTCTCACTCTAGCCCAGGGTAACCTGGGGGTATTCTTTTCTTGTTTGCTGTTTTAAAGAAAAAGTTTGGGCAAAATGCAGTCCCCGAGTGAACAATTAAATCGTTCACTCTGCATTCACTTCAATCAAGATATTCGGCTTTATGATAAAAAAAATAAGAACAAGAAAAATACCGACATCTTAATATAAATAAGGCACACCAAAAGCCTAGCTATAATGGTAGGATGGAGACTATGACAATAATGAAAACAGGAAAAGGTCTTAAGTGATCTTTATATACTGTTTAACACTATTGCACTCTTTCTAAAACTACTTTTCAAAATAGGTTATTGTAAATGCAGTATGTACTCATTATGAAAAAAGAAAATGAAATTTACACAATAGCAAACATTTGCAGAAAATAAAAATTCCTACCACCTAGGGGTAGTAGCAGATTCGTGACTGTTTCTGTAAATAGTTTTGCTCTCACTATATGTCTGTATGTACTTTTTTTTCTTTTTTTTTTTTTTGAGGTAGGGTTTCACTCTAGTTCAGGCTGACCTGGAATGCACTATGTAATCTCAGGATGGCCTTGAACTCATGGTGATCCACCTACCTCTGCCTCCCAAGTGCTGGGATTAAAGGTGTGTGCCACCATGCCTGGCACTATATGTACTTTTAAGAATAAAAATGACTGAATGTGGGCTGGAGAGATGGCTTAGCAGTTAAGGAGCTTGCCTGTAAAGCCAAAAGACCAGATTCGATTCCCCAGTATCCACATAAGCCAGATGTACAAGGTGGTGCATGTGTCTGGAGTTCGTTTGCAACAGCTGGAGACCCTGACACACTCATTCTTTCTCTAATAAATGAATAAAATAGAGGTTTAAAATCTATTAAAAGCCCTGAGCCAGACAGTGTATACAGCGGGCACAGTGTCCTGTGGTGGCAGGGAATTCTGCTTCTCTTTTTCAGATGTGAGCAGGACCTGAGGGGATAAACAACCCAGTGCATTTCACCCCGGCCCCAGTTGAAACCACAGCGGAATTGGGGAAATAAGCAAGAGTGCTGCTTTTTCAGTGAACCTGATGTCAGCACAAGGGTGAAGGAGAGAGACACTGAGGACACTCAACACCTTCCACAGCAGAGATTCAGATGTTCCTAAGTGCCCATCCCTGAGGTAGACTTAAAACCCACCCAACATGGCTCAGGGAATTTTGCAGAAGAGGGGACAGAAAGATTGTTAGAGCCACAGGTTGGGACATTATGCCCAGAGACATCAACTGCTGCCCCCAGAATGCACGACCCATGGAGATGACTTGAATCCCCAATGAGGAGGGCCTCTTCTGAAAAGGGGCAGGGAGGGGGGAAAGGATGGTACCAACATGTGTTGTTTACATACTAAGTATGTCTATATCTAATAAAAATAAATCTCACATCACAAAATAATGTATTAAAAAATAGGCATTAGAGCTGGGCGTGGTGGCGCACGCCTTTAATCCTAGCACTCGGGAGGCAGAGGTAGGAGGATTGCCATGAGTTTGAGGCCACCCTAAGACTCCATAGTGAATTCCAGGTCAACCTGGGCTAGAGTGAGACCCTACCTCAAAAAACCCAAAAAAAGCGGGGCGTGGTGGCGCACGCCTTTAATCCCAGCACTTGGGAGGCAGAGGTAGGAGGATGTGAGTTCGAAGCCAGCCTGAGACTACATAGTGAATTCCAGGTCAGCCTGGGCTAGAGACCCTACCTCAAAAAAAAAAAAAAAAAAAAAACCAAAAAAAGACCAAAAAAAAAAAAATAGACATTGGATTCAAATTGCTCTGTAAGGAGGACATGTGAATTTACTGTCCTACAGATAAACTAATACAATACTTATTTTCAAGCTGATTCTATTTACTTATTTATTTGAGAGAGAATGGGCATGCCAGAGCCTCCAGCTACTGCAAACTCCAGATGCAATGTACCAACCTGTGCATCTGGCTTACATGGGTCCTGGGAAATTGAACTTGGGTCATTTGGTTTTGTAGGCAAACACCTTAACCACTAAGCCATCTCTCCAGCCTAATTCTGTTTAGTTTTGAGTGCACATTGTTTAAAAGCAACAAAAAAGTTGGGTGTGGTGGTGCACGCCTTTAATCCCAGCACAAGGGAGACAGAGGTAGGAGGATCGCCATAAATTCAAGGCCACCCTGGGACTACATAGTGAATTCCAGGTCAGCCTGGGTTAGATTGAAACTCTACCTCAAAATACCAACAAATTAAAAAAAAAAAAAAAAAAAAGGAAGGGGCCCTGAGTCCCCCAAATCACTGTACAAAGCCAAGCAACTCCTGGAACTTACTTAGGACTGTAATGTGAACAAGATAGCACTGGGCTCCACCCAAGACTGTAGGGTTATCACAACAGCTCTCTTCTTTCTGGATAACACAGGCAGGAGCAGAGATGAGGAACAAAGAGTGATGAAGAAAAACACGCATACATGGTAACAATGTCATCAAGCTGGACCTAGGCTTTTGATGAGAGGGATTTGCCTTATTCCTTTCTCAATCCACTGCTTTTGGGGGGAAGGGGAAATCTGACGTTCTCAATGTGTACAACTACTCCTGAGCAATTGATCAAGAAAGTCTTTGCTAAAACTTGTCAACTAGTCATGTGTGGTGGCTCAAGCCTTTAATCCTAGCACTTGGGAGGCCAAGGTAGGAGGATCACCATGAGTTTGAGGCCACCCTGCCACTAGAGTGAATTCCACGCCAGCTTAAGCTATAATGAGATCCTACCTTGAAACCAACATGGCCCCCCCCAAAAAAAACTTGTCTACTTAAACATATTGTTAAACCATCAACATATTGGAAATATGCTCCAAATGAAGTTTTCTATATGGCCAATAAAAACTAACAGGGCTGGAGAGATGGCTTGGTGGTTAAGGCATTTGCCTGCAAAGCCAAAAGGACCCAGGTTCAATTTCCCAGGACCCACATAAATCAGATGCACAAGGTGACACATGCATCTGGAGTTTGTTTACAGTGGCTGAAGGCCCTGGCACATCCTTTTTATCTGCCCTTCCCTCCCTCCCTCTCTCTAATAAAAAACAAAACAAAACAAAAAACCCTAAAAGATAGTTTGATCTATATGCTAGCACAAATGATGAGCATTCTGTTCAAAGCACGTGGGGCGCAGCTCAGGGGTAGAATGCCTGCCCAGCATCCACAAGTCCCTCAGCTCCAGCCTCAACACTGCAAAAGGAAACTCTTGTAACACTCAGTATCAATGACTCATTCCTTGCTCAGCCTCGTTGTCCTATTGCTATCAGCAGAGGTACAAAGACACATAAAAATCAACTGATAAATTATATATTACATGTTTATTAGGGGTACAACTTTCATGTAAAATTTACACTTTATGACAAAAAAATCAAAACATATTTACAATATTTTGGAAGATAGATGTGCATTGTTCTAATTACAACCCAAAGTAGTAAATAATGACTCTTAAAAACTCACATTTGTTAGAGTTCTGTGTTTACAAATTCTTGGTTAAAGAGGCAGCTACAAAGTTTATCACTATACACAAGCAAGAACCAGCTTGCCAGATATATTTCCCACTGAAAATCTACTTGTCTTTTTCTACACCATTAGCAGAAAATGCTGAATTTTAAAAATCAATATAAACTCATATGGCTTCAAAATTGTAACTTGTACCCAAAACAACCTTATCTATCAACACTTGGTATGTAGATTGTGGTAACTGAGAAAGTGCAGCTGTTTAACCATTTCACTATTAGAACATTTTTAGGTAATACTTGATTAACAAGTATGGTGAGTATAATAGTGTCAGAATTCCAATAATAAAACACTAACTGCTTAATAAAAGCAGACTCACTGCAAAGCAGATTTATAGTTATAAAATTTCAGTAAGGATAACTGTAATTGGCATTTAAAGGACATAAGAGTTAGAAATTCTCATTTTTTTATTTAGGAAAGACTAAAGTTTTAGCAAACTGTCTTATGCTGTCTAAGTCAAATCTAAATTTAGAACCGGGATAACACTGAGTATGTTAAAATGCACATGCTGTGCTATGTATTGGTAAAGAGTAGATTTTCTGCTGTATTTAGTGTAGCAAGATGTTATATAAATGTCTAGTAATAGAGGTTTTATTTTCTAAAAAGCTTAACAGAACAATTAGTGGTTTTATATATGTAACAAAGTTGTTACTTCTATTATTAAAAATGAAGAACAATGGTATTTATAATTACAAATAAATTCCCATTTACAAATTATGAAAATTTTATCTGAAACATTTTATTTATCCAATTAATCCGGATTTGCTATAAAGTTAGGCTTTCTGCTATTTAGTATGAGTAGTTCATTTTAAGAAACCACTCAATCCATCACTTCAAATAACTCACCTATATTGACTATATGGGAATTAAATAACATAACCTGATGAATTTTCCAATTGTTGACATGAAAACAAGTGACAGTACTTCTCCCAGTTACCAAAATGAATCATTTGTTGTATTCTTCTAAAATACCACAAAACTTACATTCACAACACAGTCAGTAAATAAATGTGTAAATTTTCAATGATAAATAGGGCTAATGTAAAGGCTAAACGCAAGAGTTAAAATACCAGTTACCAATTTATCACCACAGTTTCAGAATTTGTTTCCCATAGTTAGGAGGTTAGTGTTGACTATCTGGAAGTGATTTTATTCTTGATAAACATAGTCCATTAGGTTCATTTGCTTTTCTAGTGGCTGTAGGCTGTCACTAAAGAAATGAGCTAGGATTTTTAAGTACAAATTATCCTTTAGTTATTCTGAATTCCCTTCCCAATTGCAGGCCAAAGGCATTTAAAAAACGTTAAGTATCTTGTAGATATTCTTGACCACTCTAAGAATTCTGAATAGAAGATCCGGGCTGTGAGAAAAAGTGAGGCACATTAATGAACACAAACTAGATAGGCACATTTCTGGTTTTGTTATTGTTTTTAAAGGCACACATTATATAATCCATATAAAAATAAATTAAATCTACAGCATTAATCATCAAACAATCACAACTTCTACAAAGTTAATTAATTGCAGAAGTAAATTCTTCCGCTGTCTTTTGCAAGCTTATTTTAAAACACATTGCACTTGAGAATTTTTAAAAATCATATAAAACACCATGTACACTTTATTAATATACATATGAAAATCAGATGACAATTTTTTGCATACAAGACTCTGGTCTGATTACCTTATGGCACATAATTCAATTAGACTCAGTTCTGAGTTAACATCCAAAACTTTAAAGTTCATGTTTGTGGTGGTTTGATTCAGGTGTCCCCTATGAACTTATGTGTTCTGAATGCTAGGTCCCCAGCTGGTAGCAATTTGGGAATTGGATCCTCTTAGAGGCAGTGTATTTTTGGGGACAGGCTTATGGATGTTATAGCCAGCTTCCCCTTGCCAGTGTTTGGCAACTCTCCTGCTGCTGTTGTCCACTTGCTGTTGGCCAGGAGGTGATGTCCATCCTCTGCTTATGCCATCATTTTCCCCTGCCATCATGGAGTTTCCCCTTGAGTCTGTAAGCCAAAATAAACCCTTTCCTCCCACAAGCTGCTCTTGGTTGGATATTTTCTGCCAGCAACATGAACCTGACTGCGACAATACAGTTGGTACCAGGAGTGGGGTGTTGATATTGCTAGACACCTGACTGCATGGCTTTTGGCCTTTAGAACTGATTTGCATGAGGAATGTGGATGAATTTGAAATCTTGGCCTACAGATGCCTTGCAGTGCTGTATGTACTATGATGGACTATTCTGGTCAGAGTTGAAAGACCTGAATGCAATAAGAACTATGGACTGTGAGGTCTGGTTTATGAGGGTGAGAAAGAGCTTTGCCTGGACTGGGCTAGAAGCAACTAAAACCCCGTATCCTGAGAACTTGTGCAGGGCTGCACTCTGTAGAAATGGACTGGTGTGAGCAGAGGGATACAGCACAGGGGAATAAAAAAAAAAAAGAAAAAAAACAAACCTCTTTGGGCTAAAACTGCTACCCATTCAGCTGCGATTGTGTGAGATCACAACATTGAGGTTGGGCCAGCTGACCTCCATTAGGACAAAAGGAAGAATGAAGACTTGAAGAGGGAGGGTCTGAATGCTGAAAGAGGGTCACCTTCAAAATCTGCTTGACTCCCTCCTGGATAACAAAGTGGTAGCCCATCTCGTACTATGAAATGTAACAAATGCAGAAAAGAGAGGGTCATTGAATTTGCAACATGGTTTTGTTTTTTAACAATGGCCATGGGTAGTGTGATGCAGGCTTGTTGGATTACCTGCGTGAAGGCCCAATAGAGCCACAGGATGAACTGGGGGTTGTAGTAGAGACCCAAAGGAGATGCCAGGATTATGGGATAGCTGCCAAGTACTGCTGGCACTGAATGAGGTTTTCCAGTACTGTGAGTGGTGGAATTGGAACTTCAGAGACTTGTCACTGGTTAAGAGTTGTCAGACTTGGAACTACAGAATGTGATGTTTACTGTTTTAAATTTTGTATGGTTGACTATTTCTTTGCTATGTCCAATGCCATATTTTGCAGTGTAAATGTTTATTCTGTGCCATTATGGTTTTTGTTGTTGTTGTTTTGTATTATGGCTCAGTTAAAAGACCTTGGACTATGAGGATGTTTGAACATTATTGGGGCTGATAAAAACTATGGGGATGCCGGGTACGGTGGTGCACGCCTTTAATCCTAGCACTCAGGAGGCAGAGGTAGGAGGATCATCATGAGTTCGAGGCCACCCTGAGACTACAGAGTGAATTCCAGGTCAGCCTGAGACAGAGTGAGACACTACCTTGAAAAACCAAAAAAAAAAAAAAAAAAAAAAAACAAAACTATGGGGACTTTTAAAGTTGGACTGACTCTGACTGCATCGCATTTTACATCATGGATGATTATCCATTAATGGGAGTGAGGGGGCGGAATGTGGTGGTTTGATTCAAGTGTCCCCCATAAACTTGTGTTCTGAATGCTAGGTTCCCAGCTGACGGAGGTTTGGTAATTAGTGCCTCCTGGAGGCAATGTGTTGTTGGGGGTGGGCTTATGGGTGTTATAGTCAGCTTTCTCTTGCCAGTGTTTGGCACACTCTCCTGCTGCTACTATCTAACTGATGTTGGCCAGGAGGTGATGCCCATCCTCTCATGCCATCGTTTTCCCCTGCTATCACAGAGTTTCCCCTTGAGTCTATAAGCCAAAATAAACCCTTTCCTCCCACAAGCTGCTCTTGTTTGGGTATTTTCTGCCAGCAACATGAACCTGACTGCAACAATGTTCTTTTCATATTCATTCAATATCAAGCTTGTGAAATTTCAAAGCTATCTCTTCTGACTCTAAAGACTTATGGAAAGCTAAGTTAGTCTGTACTTGCTCTCCTGAAATTTTTGTCCTACTACTATATTCTAAACTCTTTCAAAAACATGGACACTGAAGATAAAAAATTTTATTTACTGAGAATCTGAATAAATGTTTCCTAAATATTGCATTTGATCATCATTTACTGTGTAGAAAATCGTTTCAGTGCTATTTCTTTCAATGACTCGCTTTGAAAGTGCAATTTAATGTTTGTAGTCAGCTCTCAAATATGAAGTTGAAAGACAACATACAAGTTAGAATAGTGTTGAGAAAGGACAGGTAATGCAGAATGGCAGGTTTGTAATAGTCTCTTGAGCCAATCACTGCCAAGTCCATCAACAATCTGCCAGGTATCGTCCTAAAAAACATCAAACAGACCTTTGCAATTACATTTCTAACACACTCAAAGAAGAGATGTCTCACTGTGGTTACAGACACAGAACCCGAGCTCCCAAATGTTTACAACATATCAGAATCATATTGCAGGTGTTCGCTATGCTCACCATGCTAAGTCTCCCTCATGTTTCTACCTACCGTCTTGTAGCAAGAGATTAAAAAAAAAAATTCCATGCCTTTAGGTTACAATGTTTCCCATGTACATTTAAAAGTTTAAACTTAGCTGGGCATGGTGGCTATGCCTTTAACCCCAGCACTCAGGAGGCAGAGGTAGGATGATCACCATGAGTTCGAGGCCACCCTGAGACCACACAGTGAATTCCAGGTCAGTCTGGGCTAGAGAGAGACCCTACCTTGAAAAAACAAACAAACAAAATGTTTAAACTTACCAGTGGCAAACCGCTTCTTTACTAAGGAAAGCCTATAGCCAGTGCCAACAAGTTCAATATCTACTCCTGAGAGGGTGTTTCCCTCGCTGAGGAATTGGACTGCAAGTGTTGTGGGTTTACTGGGTCCTTCTGAAAGATCAAATTTTGCTCTGAGAGAACCAGAACCTACAAAGGAAAGAATAAAGAACTCACATCGGGTAAAATACAGCACACACCAAATAAAATCTAATGAGCATATAAGCTAAACAACATCAGTGCCATGCTAAATTCATTAGATATATACAGTAAACAAATGACCATGCTGTTTTCAAAACAGATTTTACTCAGTACGAATTTTCACTAATCTTGATCTGCCCTTCCCTTTGACTTAACAGTAATCTTCAGAGATGTTTACTATTGAGACCTCAATGATATATGCATGCTCAAGTGAGTCAAAGGGGAAAAGGGAAGTAATAGAGGGAAGCAGAGAGAAACCCTACAAGGAATACAGGCAGGAGAAAGCATAAAAAAGGACTGCAAGTTGAACTGGAGAGATGGTTTAGAGGTTAAGGCACTTGCCTAGGAAGTCTAAGGACCCAGGTTCGATTCTCTAGTACCCATGTAAGCCAGATGTACAAGGTGGCACTTACATCTGGAGCTCATTTACAATAATGGCTAGAGGCCTTGGCATACCCATTCTCTCTCAAATAAGTAAATAAAATAAAAATTGTTTAAAAGACTGCAGTATCCAACCATGGAAACTAGAGAAGTAAAGAAAAGATGGCTACTATTGGGAAGAGCTACATCAACATTGCTATTTTGTTTTATTTTTTAAATTTTATTTTTAATGCTGGGTGTGGTGGCACATGCCTTTAATCCCAGCACTCGGGAGGCAGAGGTAGGAGGATCACCATGAGTTTGAGGCCACCCTGAGACTACAGAGTGAATTCTAGGTCAGCATGAGCTACCTCAAAAAAGAAATTTATTTTTAAATTTATGAGAGGGTATAGGAGAGGAAAAAGGGAGGGAGAAAGAAAAAGAGAGGGAGAGAATGAGAATAAATGAATGGGTACACCAGAGCCTCCTGCCATTGCAAACAAACTCTATATGCATGTACCCCTTTGTGCATTTTGTTTTATGTGGGCACTGATGAATCAAACCTGGGCTGTCAGGCTTTGTAAGCAAGCTCCTTTAACAATGAAGCCATTTTTCCAGCCAGGTAGGGGGCTGGAGAGATGGCTTAGCGGTTAAGCGCTTGCCTGTGAAGCATAAGGACCTGGGTTCGAGGCTCGGTTCCCCAGGACCCACGTTAGCCAGATGCACAAGGGGGTGTATGCATCTGGAGTTCGTTTGCAGTGGCTGGAAGCCCGGGCACGACCATTCTCAATCTCTCTCTCTGTCTCTTTCTCTCTCTCTCTCTGTCACTCTCAAATAAATAAATTAAAAATGAACAACAACAACAAAAAAAAGCCAGGTAGGATGGCTCACACCTTTAATCCCAGCATTCAAGAGGTTGAGGTAAGAAGATTACCATGAGTTCAAGGTCAGCCTTGGGCCACAGAGTGAGTTTTAGATCAGCTTGGGCAAGAATGAGACCTTGCTTAACAAAACCAGGGGCTGGAGAGATGGCTTAGCAGTTAAGACCCTTGTCTGTGAAGCCTCTAAGGACCCAGCCTTTATTCCCCATTACCCACGTAAGCCAGATGCAAATGGTGGCATATGTGTCTAGAGTTTGTTGCAGAGGCTACAGCCCTAGTGTGCCCATTCTCCACCCCCCCCCATAAATAAGAACAAAAATAAACATAAAACACATTACCATTTTATACTCTTTTTTTAAATTTTTATTTATTTATTTTTGGGGGGTTTTTTGAGGTAGGGTCTCACTCTAGCCCAGGCTGACCTGGAATTCACTATGGAGTCTCAGGGTGGCCTCGAACTCATGGTGATCCTCCTACCTCTACCTCCCAAGTGCTGGTATTAAAGGCGTGCACGACCACGCCCGGCTCTAATTTTTACTTTTATAACATCATCCCTTAGATATTTTGGAAGTCCTTCATTCTAGCGTAATTGTTTACTCAACATAACTCAATCTACATGCATGACAGAACCAGGAACCAGTGACTATGATGTGTATATAAAAGAGCTTTCAGGAGCCATAGGCACAAAGTTATAAATGGTAATAGAGATGACTATATCTTTTAGGCAGAAGTAGCTACTGGTATGAAGTTAGGAGACCTGTGTGGACATGCTATGTTTAAAAGAACTTCATTTATAACCAAAACAGCTGGAGAGTAAGATACAGTGGAGGAAAGCGCAGATTAGGGACTGTAGTAGCAGCAAGGGGTAGTCATGGTAAGCAACGTATGACCCAGTCACGGGAAGCACCCAAGATAGAATAGCATTTCAGCTTAGCGTCCTAGAAGGGAGGGGAGGATCAAGTTGCAAAGTAGCAAGACCATCAAACAGGACTCTAGGCGTTAAGAAAACAGCATCTGAACGAGGGCTGAGGCAAAGGAAAAGAACAGAATGCATGTGGAAGACACTTAGAAATGACCTAACCTGAGGGAACCTCACCAAACCAAATGCAGCCTAACCTGGTTTCTGGTTACCGGAAAGAACAGACTTGCTAGGTAGCAGGAAAAAGAACGCAGACCCCCTTTTACAAGAGTAGAACTATTCTGTCCTGTGCTACTGGGTCTGGTGACAAAGATCAGAGCGGAGATAAACTGATGCCTAATCTTAACTACTGTCAAAGCATTTCAGAAACTTGTACAACCTATGATAAACAAGTTCTGCAAAAGTTCCATTATGGGCAAAGCACAGCCAATCCTTAAGCTGTAGCATTATCTACTGTCCTTTTTCAGGGCAGTGAAGGAACACAGAAAATAGATTTTCATTTTACAGTTTGTGGATTTGGGTATTTTTTGTAAAACCACATTTTTTTGACGAATCACATTTACAAGATTTTTCCATTTCCTCACATAGACACTTTCTTTTTAAAAAATATCTTAGGGCTGGAGAAATGGCTTAGAGGTTATGGCATTTGCCTGCAAAATCAAAGGACCCAGGTTCAATTCCCCAGGACCCATGTAAGCCAGATGCTTAAGGGGCACATGCATCTGGAGGTTGTTTGCAGTGGCCAGAGGCCCTGGCATGCCCATTCTCTCTGTTTCTCTTCTCTCTCTCATTGCAAATAGAAAATTAAAAAAAAAAAAAAAAGTCAGGTATGGTGGCGCACACCTTTAATCCCAGCATTCAGGAGGCAGAGGTAAGAGGACTGCCATGAGTTCGAAGCCACCCTGAGACCACATAGTGAGTTCTAGGTCAGCCTGGGCCAGAGTGAGGGCCTACCCTAAAACATCAACAATAATAATAATAAATAAAAATATCTTATTGAGACTGAGGAGATGGCTCAGTGGTTAAAGTAACTTCCTTGTAAAGCTTGCCAGCTAGGGTTAAATTCCCCAGTATACATGTAAAGCCAGGTGCACAAAGTGGCACATGCATCTGGAGTTCATCTGAAAAGGCAGAAGGCCTTGGCGCACACATATTCATAGAGATCAAGCTAATTGGGTAAGGATAATTGAATAAGGCTAATCTTTGCACAGGCTAAGCCTGAGGACATGGAAAACTATGCATCTTGAGTGGAGCTTCTTGAAGGCAGGAAACTCACAGCATCCTGACATACTAATAAATATAAACAAACAACTCATGATCTGATCTGATGTAAACTTGTCATCTATCTTATGCTCTGATTCCCCATTGCTTTGACTCCCTGAAACTGAATAAAAGCTGCGAGTACAGACTGTGAGAAGTGCTCAAACTCCTCTCCCTGATCCTACATTAAATCATACTCTGCCTGTGTTCATTTCATGTTTATCCAAACACTGCTGGGTGCTATACAACACATACTCTCTCTCACAAATAAAAATTTAAAAAATGTTTTATTTACTTGCAAGTGGAGGTAGGAGAGAGGAAGAGAGAGAGAGAAAAGAAAAGAGGGAATATGAATGGGCATGTCAGGCCTTCTTGCTACTGCAAACACACACCAGATGCATGTACCATTTTATACATTGAGTTTTACACAGGCAGTGGGGGAATCAAACCTAGCTACCAGACTTTGCACACAATCAGCTTTAACCACTAAGCCATTGCTCCAGCCCAACACATACCTGAACAACAGAAGCAAACTACTAAAATACTTGGTTAGAAATTTGGGTATAAAAAAGTGGGGTATAATTTTTAAGGGAACAATTTTTTTGTATATTTACAATTATTGTAGTTTCTTTAAATAGGGGGACAAGTTAGGTTTAATTCCCTGTTAGGTGGTTTTCAGCCCTCATGTAGTTTAAACTAGGACTTTCAGGTGGTTCACAAAAAGCCACAGAGGAAAAGTCAGCATAGCTGGCTACTGGCAAATAGCAAACATGTATCAAGCAGTACAAGAAGAACTGCAGGCTGACTTGGCTATCTGACCCACAGTGTGGCTTCTGGTACACATGGTTTCTGCACAACAAGTACAAATGCACAGAAAACACAGATCTGCTTATGGTCCTTTTTTTTTTTGCTCATTTTTATTTATCTATTTGAGAGTATCAGAGAGAGAGAAAGACACACACACAGAGAAAGAAAGAGACACAGAGAGAGACAGAATGGGCGCGCCAGAGCCTCCAGCCACTACAAACGAACTCCAGACGTGTGCGCCCCTTGTGCATCTGGCTAACGTGGGTCCTGGGGAATCGAGCCTCAAACTGGGGTCCTTAGGCTTACACAGGCAAGTGCTTAACCGCTAAGCCACCTCTCCAGCCCCAGCTTATGTTCTTTATACAGAAATATTGGGGGGAAAACTGATGAGCTTAAGATTTTCACTAAGAAAAGCTGAACAAAGTTTGAAAACTGGAAACATTTAACAAGGGTATTAGCCATCTCTTGCCTTATCTTTCTTTCATTTGATGAAATAAAATCACTCTAACTTTAAAAAAAAGAATAAAAACAATAAAATAAGTTTTTGGAGGCTAAGTAGGCAGTCAAATGGAAGCAGATGAGTCCTCATTTTATTTTGTCTGTGGTAGGAGTTGTTTTAAATTTGTTGTGCTGTTAGAGTCCTCTTTTTAAATTAAGAGAAAGTTAGGGGCTGGAGAGATGGCTTAGCTGTAAGGCACTTACCTGCGAAGACTTAAGGACCTAGGTTCAATTTCCCAAAACCCACATAAGCCAGATGCACAAGGTGACACATGCATCCAGAGTTCAACTGTAGTGGCTAGAGACCCTGACATGCTAATCTCCCTCTGCCCCATCTCTAACAAAACAAATAAAAATAGTAATAAGAAACAATGAGAATATCAAATGTTAGAGGTTGGATCATCCTGGGAATTGTATACTGATTTTAAGGATACGATCTGAGGTAGGAAAGATACTTGTAGTGGTTAATTGGCAAAGATACTGTGAACAAAAATATAGTTAGTGGAAGGAGACAATTAAAAAAAAAATACACACACACACAATTTGTTTGAGAGACAGAATGGGCACGCCAGAACCTCCAGCAGCTGCAAATGAACTCCAGATGCATGTGCCACCTTGTGCATCTGGCTTTATGTGGGTACTAGGAAATCAAACCTGGGTCCTTAGGCTTTTCAGGCAAGTGCTTTAACTGTTAAGCCATCACTGCAGCTCAAGAAGACAATTTTTAAAAGTTAAAATAATCCTCATACAACTGAATCATCACTGTTGACAACTTCCAATAGGGAAATGAAAAAGACAGATTCTCTAAGCAAATTGGAGAGACAAGGAGACTTTTTAAAGCCATTTTCTACATGAATTTGGGGGTACCCATTAACAAGATAAACAGTATATTAAATTATTTTCAATTAGTTACCAGGTTATCTGCCTGAGGATAGTTGTCAGGTGTTTTCTCTTAATGTTAGCATAAACATATAAGAAACATTTATAAAATTCTAACCGAAGTTCTTTTTCTTATCTGAAAAGTGTGTTCAATCTAAAGAGGGAAACCTGATCTCAATCTGAGCTCCTACATTTATATTTAAGGTATTAACCTCCCCCTAGTGGTCAGCTCTAGAACTGAAAGCAGGCCTTGACATTCCAGAAGTAAACTCCCATAAACACGCCTTTAAAAACCAACGCTGGCTGGGAGCGCAGGAGGGTGGTATGGCCTTGCCTGGCATGCACCTGGCAGGCCCCGCACTTGACCCTCAGCGTGGGGTAGAGAAGAAGAAGGCCATTTGCAGAGACTTCTCACTGCCAACAATACGGGAAGCATACTCTTACCTCCATTTTCTGATTTTTCTGAAATACCAGATAATTTCCAAAAGGCTTTCATTTGTTCTGCATTCCTGTAATAAAAATAAATACCTTCAGGTTAAGTGTGTCTAATATAGAATTTTATACATGTAAGGACACACTAAAGGAACTTAAAGCAGTTTCATTACAATAATTACAGTGTAGTTTACTTTAAATAGGACTAACTAGTAAAATGTGTTTACAATATAGCATAAATAAATACAACCTGAATCTTTCTCAAGTAATGAAAGTTTACCAAATTGTAGAATTTCTCTCATTTACAGTGGTCAGAGAAAGGAAAACTGAAAGTGTATATTTGGCTCAGTTCCTTAATTAGTTCAGGAAAACACTACTCTTAATTCTGAAGAAAATATAGTTGTTGGAGTCCATACAAATAGTAATAGAGAGTACAAGAGCAATTAAAAGACAGGAGTTACTAGTGCTAGTAAACACTGAGCAAGCAGATATTCCTCCTGATGCTACATTTATCCCTATGAAAGAGCGTCTCGACTGACGGCCAGGCAGCAGGCAGCAGGAATTACCATATTGCAGGGGGAAGGGACTGCATGTTTGTGACTCCTCCATCCACCGGCACCACCACCTGGATGTTGGACAGTGCACACGGCGTGGCCATCGCTTCCGGGTTGTATTTAAAATCCACTCTCAGGTCTGTTGTGCTAGCACCGCATTTCCAGTATGTTGCAAGATTCAGAGGAGTGGACTGAATGCCATTTGATGAAACCTTTCACAAGAAAACGGACAAATAATTGCCTGCCTGAAGAGTTTACATCAGAAAGTTAAACAGAACAATTCACAGAATCACAACTAAGGAACAAAGGAGCCGCCTGGTGCTAGGCAGAGTAAAGAGCTCAGACCAGAGGTTAAGGTCATGTTTGACAGATGGGCCTGGGACTACCTGCATGGAAACTGTCATGGTGCTTGTTTGTGTACATAGTTCCCTAGATCCAACTGTAGAAAACCTGACTCTACAGCTTAGGGACAGCACCCAGAAAACAGTATTCTACTAGGCCATTTTTATTTGTACAAAGTTTGAGAGCTTTCAACATGCAACCCAGAACTCTAAGATGTTTTATGAACTACACAAGAAAATATAAAGAATTTAGAACTAGGGCTGGAGAGATGATTTAGTAGTTAAGGTGCTCGCTAACAAGCCAAAAGACCCTGCTGGTTCAATTCCCCAGTACCCACATAAAGTCAAATGCACAAAGTGGTGAGTATGTCTGGCGTTTGTAGTGGTTAAAGGCCCTGATTCACCCATTCTCCCTCCCTCCCTTCCCCCACTCTTTCCCTCTCTCTCACAAACAAAAAAAAAATTAAGGTAAGTTTTATGGGCTGAAGAATTGCTTAGAAGTTAAGACACTTGTGTACAAAGCCTAAGGACCCAGGTTCAATTCCCCAGTACCCACATAAACTGGATGCACAAGGTGGCACATGCATCCGGAGTTCATTTGTAGTGGCTGGAAGTCCTGGAGGAGCACTTATTCTTTCTATCTACCTATCTTTCTCTAATAAATAAAATATTTTAAAAAGATTTAGAACTAAATTCTTTGGGTGAGAAAACAAAGGTACACCATGTGGTTCCCAAACCCAGGATCAGAATATTGCCAATTTCAAATATTTAAGCTTATGACTGACAGTAAATGGGACAACTGATTTTCTTCAGTTCTAAAAAGGGCTCCATTTGAAGCCATTTCTTAGTTTTCATACAATTTCATTCCTAATATACAGTATTATTTACTTATTATGTTCACAACCACCTTATCCTATTACCAGCAATTAGCACATGTTGGCTAAAAACATCTGCTAATAAGGAATAAACAAAAATATATGTAATAAACATCAAGTCAACCTATGTGGTAACTTTTCTTCCTATTCAACTTTGTGCTTCATGGGTAAGAGAGGTGTGTGTATGTGTGTGTGTGTGTGTATACATACATACATATATATATATATATATATATATATTTTTTTTTTTCCTAGAAATATAAATCACCTCAATAGAATTACTAAAATTCAAACAAAACTGAAGTAGCAGCCAGGCATGGTGGCACACGTCTTTAATCCCAGCACTCAGGAAGCAGAGGTAGGAGGATCGCCGTGAGTTCGAGGCCACCCTGAGACTCCATAGTGAATTCCAGGTCAGCCTGGGCTAGAGTGAGACCCTACATTGAAAAATCAAAAACTGAGATGAAACAGGAAATTCGTCTCTGGAATTCACTTATTTAGTACCGTGGTATTAAAGACTAAGCTCAAGATAAGGCAAATGCTCTACCACAGTGCTGCTGCACTGCAGGCCCATCCCTCCATAATTTTTTTTATTTTTTGTTTTTGGTTTTTCGAGGTAGGGTCTCACTCTAGCCCAGGCTGACCTGGACTTCACTATGGAGTCTCAGGGTGGCCTTGAACTCACGGCAATTCTCCTACCTCTGCCTCCAGAGTGCTAGGATTAAAGGCGTGAGCCACCACGCCCGGTTCCATCCTCAATAATTTTACTCCCAACTGGTAACATCATGGTACACATCCTTCCAGACTTTTTAGGAACATGAAAATATGGATCTATCCCATTCTTTTCAATGGCTCTAATAACTCATTAAGTCAATCTTTTCCTCTATTGATGTATACTACATTTACAAACAATATTGCATTTCTACCTTTTCTTTGTGATTTCTGAAACTCTGAATGAAAGGTCATATCTATCCACCAATCTATTACAATTTCCTCCTAAGAGGCTTCATTAACTACTAGTCATACTTGTCTTAATATTGTACAGCGCAACCTTCCGTTCCTAGGAGAGTGGTGGGCAAACGCTGGTACTCACCGCACGTGCTCCCTGTTCTAAGCATGCGCGCTACAAGTCCTCCGTAAGTCATCTACGGAGTCACGTGCCTCTTTCGACTCCTTGGGCTAACCCCAGTCTACCTTACGTGTTACAAATACTTTTACCTCCAAATACTGGTTATGTTCAAGGGTTTGCTTTTGATCTGCATGCACATGCATGTGGACAGCAGAGGACAATTTCAAATGACATATTCAGGGACACCAGCCACCTCCTTTGGGATAGTCTCTCTTAATTGGCCTGCAGCTCAATAATTATGGTAGACTAGCTCGTCAACCCTAGGGATTCTCCTGTCTTTTTCTCCCCAGTGCAGGAAAATAGACATATGCCATTACATTTGGCATTTTTTTTTCCCCCCAAGGTAGGGTCTCACTCTAGCTCACGCTGACCTGGAATTCACTATGTAGTCTCAGGGTGGCCTCAAACTCAAGGCTATCCTCCCAAGTGCTGGGATTAAAGGCATGCGCCACCATGCCCAGAAAGTAAGGCACTTCTTAATTAAGACTAATGATGTTGGTCTTTTAAAATGAAGTTATAAATTCATTTATTTATATTTATTCAATATTTTAATCACAAATACCTGGTAAACATTTTATCAAATTGGCAGAAATACCCATTCACTTGCTAATATTTTTAATTTTTGAAACAACCTGGTCCTCCTGAAGTGAACCTCACTTGACATTTTTTTTTTCATTTAGTGTTATGTCAGATTCCATTTGTTTAAAGTCAGGTTCTTACAATGACATGACACTCACCTGATACTTTAATACATCTACGTTATAATAAGAAGCAGCTGGATTTTGCTCTGATAGTTTCTTGAGGTAGACAGTAACAGCTTGCATGTTCATCCAAAAGTCCTTTGTGTTGGAATCACACTGCGATGGATCACTAGATGTATGAGAAACATTTGTGATTTATCTTTTCCCTTTTCCTTTCCTGCCCCAGCACGGTTCACTCCTCCTTGGGCAACATGGTGCTTCCCCACTCCCAAGAAGTCACCATACTGATGGCCACAAGTACAGGACTCAAGCTGTCCTCCAGCTTAGCTTCCCAAGGAGCTGGAACTGCAGACATGTGCCAGCATGCCCACCTTAGCCTGAACCTGAACTTTGCTTTCAGGGGGTACTTTTTGTTGTTGATTGTTTTTACCTTGTTGGGGATTGAACCCAGGACTTTACGCATTCTAAGCAAGCACTCTACCATGGAGCTAAACTCCCCATCCTTCTTTTTCTGTATGTAGGAATTTGGTGACTTAAGAAAGACTAGTAGAAATGAACCAAAATGTGGGAAGGAGAAAAACCAAGATATAGAGGATAAAAAATAGAACACAGCAAATGCCTTCCTGAAAAATAACTATCACTAACATCAAAAAGACAGCTGAAGACAAGCATGGTGGTGCACACTTTTAATCCCAGCACTCATAAGATAGAAGTAGGAGGAATGCTGTGAGTTCGAGGCCAGCCTGAGACTAAACAGCGAGTTCCATGTCAGCCTCAAAAAAAAAAAAAAAAGAAAGCTGCTTAATAATAATAATAATAATAATTGGTATTGTCTTCAAATTGACATGATTATTTCAAAGAAAGAACATTTCTTAAAAAGAAACTTTTTTAACCTTCCAAACAAAGCATACAAACCTGAACACAAGTTGTGCATTTGGAAGAATTTGCTCCAGTCTGCTGATATTTTTCACCCTGAAGCATAGCACAGCTGGAGAAGGATTGCTAGTGAAGACCTTAATAATTCCACTTGGAAATGATATTGTCATGTCTCCAGTGATCTTCACAATGCACCTGAAATTAGGAGAAAACAACAAGTGTTTAAATAAGATGTTTTAATCTTCAATCAAAAGCATATTTGGTGGCTGGAGAGATGGTTCAGTGGTTAAGAGCACTTTCTGTGTAAGCATGAGGGCCCCAGGAGGCCTGAGAGCCCACCTGCTAAAATTTGAATCCCAGGACTCACGTAACTAGGTAGGTGTGGTCATGTACTATTGTAACTCCAGTCCCATAAGGGGAGCTGAGACCAGGGAATCCCTGGAGCATGTGAAAAAAATGGCAAGCTCGGGGATCAGTATGAGATGGTAGCTCAAATAAGAATGAGCAGTAGAGTAAACGAATGGGACACCCCACATTCTGCTCTGACCACCACAGGCAAGCATATCCCACAGCAGGTGAGCGAATAGGGTGCCACAAGGGCACATAAACATGCATATGCCACACACCACATTACATACATACACAAGCAAAAAAAGTGTATTTGGTTTTTGGTGAACAAGAATGGGTAATTAATAATGACAAGGAAGGGAATGGGGAAGAGCAAAAGGAGACATGTGATTTATAAACAGAAAGGTGGAGGTAAGAATGCCAAGGGGGGATGGAGAGGAGGAAGGTAAGGGCAGGAGGAGAATCAACTGAAAAACTTGTGTTTGAAAATACCAGATGGTATCTAAATCTCTTAAATCAACTACAAAAAGTGTGTGTGTGTGGTATATTTGGTTTAAAAAGCATATATGTTATGCATATGTATATGTGTATATATGTTATGCATATGTATATGTGTATACATGCATACATACCCTTTATCACCAATGAGTATTTCTTCAACTTTATCAGGAAAAAAATATTCTACACAAAATGACACTCTTTCAATACAACCCAAGTACTTATTTTTGTGGCAACCATCCTCTGCATGACCTGTGGGGTCACTGCCTCCTGGGGAACACTGTCACCAGTGCAGCTGTCCTCTCTCACTCCCTACCAGTGCACTGGGCCTGGGCAGACGCCTCCCCAGCCCCTTGCTGCCTTTTATTTCTTCTTCCTTTGAAACTCCTGTATCAAACTCAGACCATCTTCCCCTCTCATCTTCCACATTCCCTTTCACTTCCTGAAAATCTGAGCTCCTGGCTCATTCCCAGTTTTTCTCTACACCACTATGGAGTTTTATTTTTAGTGACTTCAATATGCTCTTCAGCTCCTTAACACCAGTAACTCTTCCAGCTTACCTCACCACGCTCTAGTCTCTTCATAATCTATTCCATGGTCCTTACTCATCTACTAATCACTTTCTAACTCATTTTGGCTAGTACAATTTAAACAATTCCCCAGTCTCATCCAAATCTTCACATTCCATTATTCCAACCACCTTTTCCTATGATTCTACACTCAAACTTCATATCCCCATTTCCTCCTTCTCTTGATCTCCAGGTCCATTATTAGACAGTCTTCTTTGCATAAACCCTCCCTTCTCTTCTTTCACTGACTCCTTGGTGCAACAGTCTTGGCTAAACCTAGCTCCCTGCCCACATCTAACCAGCTGAATGGGACTAGGCAAAAACACAGACCCACAGAAGTAAGTCTCAACTGGCCCCCTTAGCATGACCTGGTAATCCTATGACATGTCTGATCATTCCTCTGCTCTTCGTAGAACTTTTATTTCTCCTTTAACAAACATTCCTTCTCCCTACTCTGAATTGTAATGAGTAAATAAAATCAGAAAAGAACTTCCTCATGCTCTCACTGATGAACTACAAATCTACCTAGCTCTTTACCCTATCTTGTGTCTTTCCTCCTGTTTCAACAAGAGTTTCTTGTACCAACTATGCCAACTCCACTGATTTTTAAATCAAATATGTCTTATTGGTCAAACCACTTTACAAGAGTATAAATATCCTGAAGGAAAATCAGCACACCACTTATTGGTAACTGCAGCCTTTTTTTTTTTTTTTTTTGGTTTTCCAAGATAGGGTCTCACTCTAGCTCAGGCTGACCTACTAGAATTCACTATGTAGTCTCAGGGTGGCCTCAAACTCATGACAATCCTGCTACCTCAGCCTCCCAAGTGCTGGGATTAAAGGCATGGGCCACCATGCCTGGCTTAATTGTAGTTTTTTTTTAATTTGACAAATCCTCAGATAATCAGCAAAAAAGTAAATAAACATTTAAAAGAAAACCTTAATCTTCAAAGAATCAAAATAAAACTTAAAATTTACTACCAAGCCCCTCCTCCTCACTCAAAATACACACATCCAAGCACACACATATATGTCAAAAACTAACTTGGTAGGATCTGCTCCTTTAAAGTAGGCATTAACAGATTCTGTAAGGGCAATTGCCACAGGTAAGGTGTCCTGATTTCCAAGGCTGACAGGGCTGGGACCCCGTGACACACCTAGAATACACACAATTTATTTGTTAAATCTTTCTGAAAGACATATGCTAGAATACATACTTAGACAAATGCATAGTATAAAGGTCAAGCCAATCAGATTGCAACAAGTGACTCTATTATTGGTTTCAATGACGCCCCAAACATAAACCTAGAGGTTAAAATATACAGCATAAAATGAATTAGAGCATAACACACACACGCACCCCCTGTGGAAGATTATCAAAGTGACTTCTAGATATAAAAACATAGGAAGATTAAGCCTCATCAAAAGGAAAAGGTCAATGGCGTGAAGAGCTAAAATAATCACTAATGGCTTCCGAAACCTGCACAATCAAATTCTTTTAAGGGTCTATCAATCACGTATTTCAGGGATTCACTTGGATTTTTTTTTTTTTTGGGGGGTGGGTGGGTGGGGTTTGAGGTAGGGTCTCACTCTAGTCTAGGCTGACCTGGAATTCACTATGTAATCTCAGGGTGGCCTCAAACTCACAGAGATCCACCTACCTCTGCCTCCCGAGTGCTGGGATTAAAGGCATGCACCACCATTCCCGGCTTCACCTGGATTTTTGCATGTATTGCTTCAAATAATAATGTTCCAAGTACTACTTATTACAGTTCTCTTTAGCTTCCTTCCCCTTCAGTGTTTCTACAGCGTGAGTATTCCTTAATGGGAATGCTTGGGACCAGAAGCCTCCTTTCTGCACTCATGCTACACTTCCCTTTGCCCCCCTTCTCGGTGCCTCTTCCTTCTTCCTTCTCCTCTGTGGTCTCCCTACCTAGTTACATATCCTGAACCACTTTCAGATCCCCTTATGTAAATACACACAAACATTAAAAGTTAATGCAAATTTTCAGAATAGAAACATGTTTGTGAAATAGGCATAGGCTAGCATGATGGAAGAACATGGCCAAAGAGGCCAGAGAAACATTTATGATCGTGATTAGAACAAGATTTCATTTTTGCCATTAAAGGCAGCTGACAAATGCTATTACACCACCAAAATACAGGACAATAAATGTGAGAGAAAGGGAACTAATAGAGAATGGTATGGAAAACTCAAAAACTAAAAACAGAATTACATGATCCAGCTACATGACTCCTAGATGGATATGAGTGTGTATGTAAATATATATGTGTATATATGTATTTATTCAAATCCTACCACAGAGATAGTGCCATCCATTTTTGTTATGGCTGCACTATTCACAATAGCTTAGAAATTAAACCAACCTAGATGTCTATCAACAGAGGTAAGTGTTAAAGAAAATGTGGTACATATATATAGTGGAATTTTATTCAGCCATAAAGAAAATGGGCTGGGGATTGCGATACATACCTTCTAATCCTAGCACTCGGGAGGCAGACATAGCTGGACTGCCATGAATTTGAGGCCACCCTGAGACTACATAGTGAATTCCAGGTCAGTCTGAGTTAGAGTGAGACCCTACCTCAAAAAAACAAAAGAAAGGGAGGAAGGAAGGGATGGTGGGAAAAAGAAAAGAAACATGACATCTACAGAAAAAGAGAACCAGAAATCATCATGTGATGGTTAATCTCTATCTGTTAATCTGACAGGATTTAGAATCATAAGGAAACAAGTCTTTAGAAATGTCTGTGAGATCTAGATTAGATTAACCTAAGTGAGAAGACCCATCCAGACTATGGGCAGCACCATCCTGAGAGCTGGCATCCTGAACTCCCTGGGAAGGAGAAAGCAAGCTGCGAAGGATTCACCATTCTTGGCCTTCGCACTGTGGGCTGAGTGTGACCAGCTACCTCTACAAACTCTTGCGTAGGGTCCTCTCTGCTGTCATGGATTGTACTGTAACTTGGAGCTATAAGCCACAATAAACCCTTCCTCCCTTAAGTTGCTTTTTGTTAGGTATTTGGTTACAGCAACAAGAAAGTAATTTTATGTTAAGCAAAATAAGCAAGATTGAGAAAGACAAATACCACATGTTCTCTTTTATATGAAGAATCTGTATTTAAATGTGTGTGTGTGTGAGTGTTCACACAGGTCGTGAAATTAGAAAAGGGACCATGAGAGGAAAAGAAGAAATTTTTTTTGTTGTTGTTGTTTTTTCAAGGTAGGGTCTCACTCTAGCCCAGGCTGACCTGGAATTCACTATGGAGTCTCAGGGTGGCCTCAAACTCACAGCGATCCTCCTATCTCTGCCTCCCAAGTGCTGGGATTAAAGGCGTGCACCACCACGCCCGGCTGAAAAGAAGAAATTTTAAGGAAAGGGATGGGGGAAGAGAAAGTATGATAGTTAATCTCTGGTTGTTAATTTGATTAAGATTTAAAATCACCATGGAAACAAATCTGTGACTATGAAGAATATTAGGTTAGTTAAGGTGAAAGGGCCCACCCTAAACTGTGGGCAGCATCATTCCATGGGCTAGAATCCTGGGCTACATAAAGAGGAAGCAAGCTGAGGATGCAGCATTCATCACTCTGTTCTGTTTCCTTACTACTGGACTGAATGCGACCAGTTCCTGATGCCATGCCTTCCCTGCCCTGAAGGACTTAACTTGGAACGTAAACTGAAGTAACACTTCATCCCTTAAACTGATTTTGTCAGGTATCTTGCCTCAGCAATGAGAAGGTAACGGAAAAAGAGTCATATTTATGGTGTGGAAGGCAAAGGTGGTCCTGAAGAAGGAGATAAGCAAGGAGGTTGGAATGGGTAAAAACAATGTATGAAAATGCCCTAATGACATCCTTTACTTTGTATGCTAATTCAAAAATGAATAAAAGGTAAAATAAAAAATAAAAACCACTTGTAATATTTAAAGAAAATATTCTTGGGCTTTTTATTTAGTAAGATCATGGAATACTATGTGCATTTTGAAATGAAGAGAAAAACAGCTGCTGAGAGGATTCAAACTGGTATTATGAGTAAACAGATAAGAGGAGCTAATCAAGAGGCACAAATTTCAGCATGCAAGTGAGAAAATACTATGGAAAAAAACAACTAAGTATATATTCACTGAATGAACTATACAAATACATGTTTGTAGACAAACTTAACACACCTAAATTTGAATAAATTAACTTCTTTTCTAACATTTTAAAATAGAAGGCCATTAGAACTTTAGGAAAATGGGCTAGAAAGATGGCTTAATGGTTCAGATGCTTGCTTGCAAAGCCAAAGGACCCAGGTTCAATTCCCCCAACCCAAGTAAGCTAGATGCATTAGGTGGCACATGTGTCTGGAGTTTATTTGCAGCAGCTGAAGGTCCTAATGTCCCCATTATTTATCAGCTTCCCTCCCTCCCTCTTGCTCAAATAAATTAATAAAATTAAATTTTTGTTAAAAATAATTTTAGGAAAGCATAATATCAGAGCAAGATGAAGACTGATCACTCCTCAATTCTGTTTAACTGTGGTAAAGGACACACTAAAATTTAAGCCCCAACCCTTCTTTATGCTTTTGTTGTTGTCTGGAGACAAAGTCTTACTAGTCTTACCTATTTACAAGCTCAGAGAGAAAATATTGGCAATGCTGCATAACCATTACACTATCTACCTCTATAATTTTTTCAGTCTTGTAAAACCAAAACTCTATTTGGGTTAAACAACAGCCCTCCAGAACCTCAGCCTCACTTTTCCCAACCTCTGGAAACCACCATTATGCTGTCTCTAGGAATCTAACTTTTCCAAGTATCTAAACATATTTGATTACACAATGTCCTCAAGGCTCATTCATGTTGCACCATGTCAGAACTTTCTTCTTTTGTACGGCTGAACAGTATTACACCGTATGTACTTACTATAGTCTGCTATCTAGTCACCTGACCACTTCAATCTTTTTGCTACTGTTAAGCAGTGCCTCTGTAAACATGAGAGCAGAACTCTCTCTTTGAAATCCTGCTTTCAGTCCTTTCAGGTTACATATCCAAAAGTGAAGCTGATGGATCATATGGTAAATTCTATTTTTAATTATTTGAGGAACTGCCATAGAACCACAACCTTTTAACATTTCTACTAATAACGTACAAAGTTCTCAATTTTTTCCATATCCTGGTCAATACCAGTTACTATACATTATTTTTCTTACAGTACTGAGGTTAAACCCAAGAAGTTGGGGCTGGAAAATGGCTCAGTGGTTAAAGGCACTTGCTTGCAATGCCTAATGACCCAAGTTTGATTCCCTAGTACCTTCATAAGCCAGATGTACCAAGTGACACACGCATCTGGAGCTCATTTGAGGTGACAAGAGGCCCTGGCCCACCCATTCACCCCATCCCCAGTCTTTATACAAATACATTTTTAAATGCTTAAACAAAAACCAAAGGCTCATGCATATTAAGCAAACATTCTTGCACTGATCTGTAACCTCAGTACAATACTTTATTAGAAAGAGCTATCAGTTGATCTGCCATACCCAAGGGTTTCACATTTGTGAACTCAACTGTAGACTGAAACTACTTGGGGGAAAAGTTGTGTCTAATAAGCAACTATTGACTTTTCTTGCCATCAATTCCTAAACAATGCAGTATAACAACTCCCTACAGAGCACTTATATTTTAGTGTGTGCTATAAATAATGTAAAGATGATTTAAAGCATACAGGAAGATATGCACAGGTGATGTATAAACATTACACCATTTTGTGTAAGGAACTCAGTTGAGCAGCTGTGGATTCTGTTCTTGGGAGACTCTGAAAATCAATCCCCCAGTGATACCAGGAGCTGCCTACCTTTTCTTCAATATAAAATTAATACTGGCCGGGCGTGGTGGCGCACGCCTTTAATCCCAGCACTCGGGAGGCAGAGGTAGGAGGATTGCCATGAGTTCAAGGCCACCCTGAGATGACAGAGTTAATTCCAGGTCAGCCTGGACCAGAGTGAGACCCTACCTCGAAAAACCAAAAAAATAAAATAAATAAATAAATAAATAAAATAAAATAAAATAAAAAATAAAATTAATACTGTTCCTTGAACAATCCACACAAATGGATACACACACACACACACATGTACACACACACAGAATCAAGGGTAACATTAATGTCTGCTACTGGCTGACAACATCAGAAGACACGTACGGCAGGCAAGGGCTATAGCTCAGTGACAGAGCAACTGACTAGCAGGCCTGAGGTCCCAAGTACTAAATGATTAACAGGAAGAAAGAGGGAAAGAGGGGAAAGGAGCAAAGAAAGAAAAGGCATCTTACAGGCAGTTATTCTTTTAAATATTCCTACAAGTTGTCATGCCTGTTATGAAATATTGGCAAGAAAAGTGTTTGAAGGGTGGGGGAAAATTCAAAATCTACTTAACATATGGAATTCCTACTTTCATATTTTCTAGTTTTGTTTTCAAGACCACATTCCACATGCATACTACCAAACAATGAATTTTAAAAGGAAATATTTGCTTAAGTCCCTGAAAATCAAATTTATAATATTATTTTAACAATTTTTTAGGAATGAAAAAAAATCTGTATTCTTAGGGACAGAGAAATGGCTCAGAAGTGAAAGGCACTTGCTTGTGAAGCCTGATGGCCCACGTTTAATTTCCCAGTACCCACATGAAGCCAAACACAGAAAGTGGTGCATGGGTCTGGAGTTCATTTGCAGTAGCAGAAGGCCCTGGCACACCAATTCTTTCTCTCTCTTATTCTTATTCAGGACATTATGCTTCCCCACTGATTGCATATTCAGGTAGCTGTATCTGAGGAAAAACTAGAGGACTGCATATTTATGCAGAATTCCTTTTATCACTAGAGTACAAGTCTGAGGCCCACTCACTCCTAAATACCTCCTACTTGCATGCTGCCTCTCAGCTCCCCGTCCATGTTTGTTAGGAAAGCATTTGCTTTGGTAGCTTAGGTATTATAACTTCTTATATATTTGAGAGAGAGAAATAGACTTATTTGAGAGGCAAATAGAGAGAGAGAGAGACAGGTGTGCCAGAGCGTCTAGATACTACAAATGAACTTCAGACGCCTGTCCCACCTTGTGCATCTGGCTTTAGGTGGGAAATTGAACATGGGCCCTTCGGCTTCGCAGACCAGCACCTTAACCACTAAGCCATCTCTCAAGTCCTAGGTATTATAACTTTTTTAAGTTGACAACATATTCTTTTTTTAAAAAAGTATTTTATTTTTATTTATTTATTTGAGAGAGGGAAAGAGGGAGAATGAGAGAGAGAGAATGGGCATGCCTGGGCCTCCAGCCATTGCAAACAAACTCCGATGCATACGCCACCTTGTGCATCTGGCTTATGTGGGTACTAGGGAATCAAACAGAGGTCTTTTGGAGGTCCTTTGGCTTTGCAGGCAAGCGCCTTAACCACTAAGCCATCCCTACAGCCCTAAGTTGACATTATTTTTCCTACCTCTTTTCTAGCCTTTTTTCCTCACTCTGATAGCTCACAGTTCATATTTACTGATTCTTCTTAATGTTCAGAAGAAGAAAGCAGGGAGATGAAAGGAAATGCAAAGGTAGTATTTTTTAAACTGGGGACTGAGATCTTATATAGAAACTGGACATAATTAGCACAAAACTGAGATAGTTAATTTTAGCGTTATTCTTGATTTTTGAGACACCATACATTGCTGGAAAAAAAATAAGTAACTGAGTATTTTAGATACTTTTTAGAATCATTAGTCAACAGACAGATATATTTGCTTCTTATACAATACCTGGTGAAGTCTCACAGTGTTTTTCAATTTCAGAGAGTGTCCCAATCAAATTATCATCTTCTATTATATTTAAATAAAATAAACATTGCAGGAAAAAAAATTTTCAAGCAACAAGAAAAATCAAGACTTCAAACCTAGATAGAGCTGAATAAACATTATTACAAAGAAACAGTACTTCTCCAGTAGATCTAAAGGCTCTCTTGTTCAAAATCAATACCCATGTCTTCCTGTGTCATCTGTCTCACGAGTGCTGGTCCTCCTATGGCCAACACTGGCTCAAATAATAAGCAAATAAATATACACCAACTGAGTCCAAACCAGCTTCAAGTTCCTAGCAAAAGAAAAACCTGACTGGACAATGCAAAACCTGAAGCTTGCTTTGTTAACCAGACTACTTCCTAGACTTCTAGTCAGGCCAGAGTACCTTCTCATGATTAAAGTATATGGTCTGTAAAAATGAAGAGAGAACCAAATACATCATCAAAACTAAGAATCGATGAAGTGCTCACTAAGCAAAATAAAAGGGCAAACTTATTATATTGAATTACGTGAGTTAAACATGGGAAAATGCTATATATGAAAACATAAAAAATAAGCCTGTTGTGTTAGATATTTGAAAACATACCATTTCATATTTCCTTCTAGTCTATACTATATATGATATTTTTTTAATGATCACCCAGACAAGATGCTCTTCTCAGTGATGATTGTTGAGAAATTAAACTGGGTGTATTTAAATCACTTAATAAGGGCTGTCATTAGCCAACAACACTAATCGCAATCACCTGGAAAGCCTATAAAAGCTTGATAACTCTGATGTTATGTAACTTTAAACATCTACATTATTTCTTTTTTTTTTCTTTTAATAATTTATTTTGTTTTTTTCAATATAGGGTCTCCTTCTAGCCCAGACTGACCTAGAACTCACTCTGTAGTCCCAGGCTGTCTTTGTGCTTTGTTTACTATAGTAAATAAGAATTTGTAAAAAGTACTGGATAAAGGAGACAACAGCAAAAAAAAAATTACTGAGTAAAAAACACTGGATTTTATTGATAACGTTTAGGCTTATACAGCTATGACTTGCAGCTATTTTAAAATATTTGATTTAAGTTCTTATGGAAAAAAATAGTTCACTGAAAGCACAAAACACCTTTCATTGTGTCAACTGTTTTTTAAAAAATGGGTTTCTAGGGCTGGAGAGATAGCTGAAGGCACTTGCCTGCAATGCCTAAGGACCTGGGTTTGATTCCCCAGTACCCATGTAAAGCCAGATGCACAAGGTGGCACATGTATCTGGAGTTTATTTGCAGTGGCTAGAAACCCTGGTGTGCCCATTCTTCCTCTATTTCTCTCTCTCAAATAAATAATGGTTTCTGAAACACAAATTTTCTTAAGTAGAATTGCACAGTAGAATTGACTACAGTATATTTTGCCTTCAACAATTGGTTATGACCAGTAGTTTATAAACTGGATTTATTCTTTATCATCTCAGTATGGTTAAACATCTCCTAATCCAGATAATAGACTGAAATGGAAAAGGAAATGTGACCCATTCAACAATGTCAAGTGTTATCTTCAGAAAAACAAAATTTCTAATGTTAAATTCTTCACTAGCCCATTTAAATATATATGAATACATACCAACAATTTGCTATCAACAACAATCACTTACCTATTGTGGGAGTATTGGCAGCACTCAATGAAGCAGATGAAGAGATAGAGGAAGAACTTTCTGCCCGGGCTAAGGGAGCAGCAGGAGGTGGACTAGTGTTGGAGTTTACAGGTGGACTGAATGGCCTGGGCTTAAAGATAAAGTTATTTATCAAAATGCTGAACAATTGCTTCCTTGTCAGAGAAGATTTTTAAGTTATACCGAAGTAACTTTACTATTTCTGGTAACTGTAACTAAGTACTGGATGCCTTATGTCAAAACATTTTTAAGAATATACTGAAAGCTGAAAAAAGCTATTTTAAAATTACGCTGTCTAACAGATCTTTGTGCATAAAATATACTCTATTTCAAAACGCATACTTAATATTGTACTGAGGAGTGAAATGACTAGTTTAAAGTGTATCAAAGGCTTTTCATATGTAACTACCAAACTGTTTCCTAAAAGGGCTACCCACTTTACTTCTCCATACATGAGGTACCCTGCCTTCCTGAATGGATGAGTTGGAAAATAAGGAAAAAAAATAATTTTTAAATGCTTAATGAGATACAAATAAAATATTTCCATTTTTATTTTTATGAAGGGTCTAGTCTAATGTCATTTTGATTAGTATTTACTGAACTTTTACTAACCATTATTAACCTTATTTGTTGCGAACATTTTCTTCCTTAAATATTGTTTGCTCTTTACTTTAGATATTTACAATCTTCCACGTTTTCTTGTGTAATTCCTTGCAGTGGTTTCACATTAAAAAGTTCATACCATGAGCTGGAGAGATGGCTCAGTGTTAAGATACTTGCCTAGAAAGCTGAAGGACCTGGATTTGATTTCCCAGTACCCAAGTAAAGCCAGATGCACAAGGTGGATTATGTATCAGGGGTTCATTTGCAGTGACTAGAGACCCTGGCACATCCATTCTCTCTATGTGCCTCTTTCTCTCAAATAAATAAATAAATTTAAGTTCATACCAGTCAGGTGGGGTAGAACACGCCTTTAATACCAGCACTTGGGAGGCAGAGGTGGGAGGATTGCTGTAATTTCAAGGCCAGCCTGGGACTACAAAGTGAGATCTAGGTTAGTCTCAGCTACTGTGAGACCCTACCTTAAACAACAACAACAAAAAAAACTAGGCTAGAATGAGACCGTACCTCA
This sequence comes from Jaculus jaculus, assembly GCF_020740685.1. Classification (NCBI taxonomy): domain Eukaryota; kingdom Metazoa; phylum Chordata; class Mammalia; order Rodentia; family Dipodidae; genus Jaculus; species Jaculus jaculus. The sequence continues at coordinate 56,950,162 of NC_059115.1, forward strand.
AAACACACACACAACAGCAAACAACAAAAAAAATTCATACCATACAAAAGCCTGAGAAAATATTTATCCTGCTGTTTTCCCATTTAGAAATAAATGTTAACCAAAAAGTTACCCATTAAAAACAAATATGAGAATGAAGAGTTGGATCAGTGGGTTAAAAACCCTTGTCTGCAAAGTCTGACAGCCTGGGTTCAAGTGCCCAGTTTGCACATAAAGCTTGATGCACAAGGTGGCACATGCAACTGGAGTTCATTTGTAGTGGCTGAAGACTCTGGTGTGCCCATTCTTACTCTCTCTCTCTCTGAAATAAATAAAAATATTTTGAAAAATACGAAAACTATCTCCAATTCTTTTACCTTGGTCAGTAGACTTTTCTTTCCAAATTCCGATTTGTACAAATAATATTAGCAACATGTTACTTTTTAAAAAGGGATATTTAGCTTAATTTAAAAAAAAACCAACCTTTTCTGCTTAAAAAACTAACAAAAAAGATACTGTCCCCACTTATGTCTAAGACATGAAAAATACTGCTGTACATTTGTGTGTGTGTGTGGGGAGGTAGGGTCTCACGCTGACCTAGCTGACCTGGAATTCACTAATCTCAAACTAGCCTCAAATTCACAGCTATCTTCCTACCTCAGTCTCCTAAGTGCTGGAATTAAAAGGCATACACCACCATGCCTGGCGTAAGACATGAAAAAGAAAAGACAAAACAAACACATAAAACCATATTCATTCAAATACTAAATTAGTGGAATCTTAATTGCATTCATAAGAACTTAAAGGCATAAAAAATAGACTTCACTAATTTTTACATAGATATAATTTTGTAGGCCCCTCCCACTAAACTATTTTTAAACTATTTTTTTCCTAGGGTATAGCTTTTTTATTTTTATTTTTTGTTTTTTTGAGGTAGGGTCTCACTGTGGTCCAGGCTGACCGGGAATTAACTCTGTAGTCTCAGGGTGGCCTTGAACTCATGGTGATCCTCCTACCTCTGCCTCCCGAGTACTGGGATTAAAGGCGTGCGCCACCACGCCTGGCTGGGTATAGCTTTTCAATGCTCCATCACTACATATTGCAACATGGCCTTATGGCTAACATGCCTTACATTTTTATAGTACATTTTATAATCCTTAACAAAAAGGCAAAAATATTTTTCTGAAGCTCAGTGTGGTAGCACACACCTTTACAGCACTCAGGAGGCTGAAGTCAGAGGTCTGCCTTGAGTTCAAGGCTAGCCTGGGGCTCCAGGGTGATTTCCAAGTCAGCCTGGGCTAGAATGAGACCTTGACCAAGGACAAAAAAATTCTGAAGTGGCTGTCTCTTATTTTCAGAACTCAGCTATTCACGACTAGAACCAATAGTACTTGACATGTGGCTAATGAAAATTGAAATGTACTGTAAGTGTAAAAGAGAATAGACTCTGAAGATAGTGTACACATTTTTAAGAAGTACAATCTCAGCTGGGCGTGGTGGCGCACACCTTTAAATCCCAGCACTTGGGAGGCAAAGGTAGGAGGATTGCCAAGAGTTCGAGGCCACCCTGAGACTACATAGTGAATTCCAGGTCAGCCTGGGCTAGAGATCTTACCTTGGGAAAAAAAAAGTACAATCTCAAAATTTTTATTCTGAGTACATATGTATATGTTTTTCATACACTGACAACAGCAATACACATTAAATGATCTTCACAACTTTTACTTCCAGCAAATTAAGTGTATGTTGCTTTCACTATATTTCTGTTGGGTAGCACTGCTTTAGAACAGTGGTCTCAAAAAACAGTGTGCATCAGTAGCCGGGCGTGGTGGCGCACGCCTTTACTCCCAGCACTCGGAAGGCAGAGGTAGGAGGATTGCTATGAGTTCGAGGCCACCCTGAGACTCCAGAGTGAATTCCAGGTCAGCCTGGGCTACAGTGAGACCCTACCTCGAAAAACCAAAAAAAAAAAAAAAAAAAAAAAAAAAACAGTGTGCATCAGAATCATGTGGAGGGCTTGTCAATACAAAAACTACCAGGGCCTTCCCTGAATTTCTGATTTGTCTCAGGTATAGCCACAGAGACTAATTCTACTAAGTTCTCAAGTAATGTTGATACTAATGCTATAGGTCTGAGACCTCAATTTTGAGGCTACTGTTCTGGAACAACTAGGATTTCTCTAGGTATGGACAGGGAAGACAGACTGTTCAAGTGAGCAATGAGCAATAACTTTCAAGAATCTTAAAATAAGCTGAGAGTGGTGGTGCACGCCTTTAATCCCAGCTCTCAGGAGGACAGGTAGGAGGATCACTGTGAGTTTGAGACCACCCTAAGACTACATAGTGAATTACAGGTCAGCCTTGACTAGAGTGAGACCTTACCTTAAAACAAAAAGAATCTTAAAATAAATATGCATACCATTTAATCTATGAATTTTATTTTTTGCCTAATAAGAAAATAGCAAGGTCTGCCAAGAAGTGAGTATGACTATATTTCTAAGAAATTATAGTAATAAGGACTTAGAAATAAACTATCAGGGCTGGGTGTGGTGGCACACACTTTTAATCCCAGCACTCGGGAGGCAGAGGTAGTAGGATTGCTGTGAGCTGGAAGTCAACCTGAGACTACATAGTGAATCCCAGGTCAGCCTGGGCTAGAGCAAGACCCTACCTTGAAAAACCAAAAAAATAAGTACATAACTAAAAAATAAAAAGGAAGAAAGAAAGAAAAGAAATAAACTATCAAATAAATTTCTAAAATCTTTTAGGAATTTAATTCTGACAAAAGAAGACAGAACGCTATACATCAAAATACTTTGCAGCCACTTAAAATGCTGCTCCCTCAAGCTCCTGGGGGTAGTTCCTAGAGAGATCTCAAAGATGGGGGAGGAGGAAAAAAAGTTGATGTGAAGGATTCAACTATGAGTCCCACTTTTATTTATTTTAATATACTTAGAATTTATAATTACTTTACAAAAGATTCTAATACTTTAAAGAAGCTTAAAGCTATGAACTAAGAATGATTCATAATATAGAAGACATTTATAGAGAATTTAAGCAAAAAATTAATTATGAGAGTATAAAGCAATAACTTTTTATTTAAAATATACACTTCTTAATAACTTTTCAGCAATTATTTATATTCAATGATGTCCTAAGTGTTTTGTACACATTAAGCCATATAAGTCTCACAATAATTGACTATCATCATTTCCACTTTAGCCACGAGGAAAATGGTACTCTGAATAACTTGCCTAACACTGATCAGGTAATATGTTTGTACTTCTAACTGTAATTGACTACCTCTGACAAATACTTTATGCATTTAGAAAATGATGGAAGAGTATATATTAAAATGTTAACAACTGGTGTAGTGGAACAAGCCTTTAACCCCAACACTTGGGAGGCAGATGTAGGAGGATGGCTGTGAGTCAGAGGCCAGCCTGAGACTGCATAACAAATTCCAGGTCAGCCTGGGCTAGAGTGAGACCCTACCTCAAAAACAAAACAACAACAAAGCTAACAACAGTCATCTCTTGTAGATTTTAAATGACCCCTGTCCTCTCTGTATTTTTGAAATTTTACAGCATAATCAGGAAAAAAGTCAAATTTTACAATCCGAAAAACAATTATTGGGCTGAAGAGATGGCTCAGAGGTTAAGGGGCTTGCTCAGAAAGCCTAACAGCATGGGTTCAATTCCCTAGTATCCACGTAAAGGCAGATGCACAAAGCGGTGTGTACATCTGGAGTTTGTTTGCAGTGGTAAGAGGTCCTGGCATGCATATTCTCTCCCACACCCCCTTTGCAAATAAACAAACAAAAAGAAAATATGTCTTTTTTTCGTTTTTGAGACAGGGTCTCACATTACTCACTCTACCCGACACTGACCTGGAACTCACTATGTAGCCAAGGGTTGCCTTAAACTCACAGTGACCTTCCTACCTCAGCCTCCAGTGTGGGCAATCACGCTTAGTTAAGATACAGTAATTACCTTAAATTTTTAAATTTATTTTAACGCACGTGCACACACACAGTCCAATGTCTCTTGCTACTGCAAATGAATGCCAGACAAATGTACCATTTCATGTGTGGTTTGACATAGGTGCTTAGGAATTAAACCCAGGCTGACAGGCTTTGCAAGTAAGTGCATTTAACCACTAAGCCATGCCTCAGGCTCCAAGGTATAATAAGTAGTTATTTTAATTAAACAGCCATCTCCTTGGCATTGGTACTTAATCTTTCATTTCATTTCCAGTAAGTTCACTGGAATAGGGAATGAAAAAAGGAGGCCATCATTTTCACATGTGATACTTGATTCACTACATGAAAAGTTTTATGCAAAATACATGGACATGAAACTGGTTGTGAGGGGAATACACAGAGTGTGTACCAACAAAAATAAAAGCAAAGCATATGGGAATATGAGCAAAATGGAGGATTAATTACAGACCCCATTACCTAGGTAATGATATGTAGCTGGTTCTTAAAGAAGCCACTTTGTTGCAAAGAAAACTAAGAGTCACTTCAAGCAGAAGGAATATAGTAAGAAAACATGAATGTATAAGACAGCATGATAGAATTAAATGATAGAGTGTGTGTTTAAAATGTATGAGGGCCCAGCATCAATTCTCCCTTTTGCCTTACTCTACAAAAGTAAGAAAAAGAAAGAAATAAATAAAAGAGCATGATGTATTAGGGGAAAAGTTTTGAGTGGCTAGAACGTAGGCTGGAAAGAAGAGAAAGGACTTGAGATGCAGGCTGTGGAGGCAACTTTATTTTATACAGCTGCATCTTATACAGCTAAAGTGCTTGACACAGTACTTATGGATGAATAACAAAGGCAAACAAAAAAAAAGATAAAGCTTTACTTTTAGAAATGTGGGGAGGGTGGACTAGAGTGATGGCTCAGCAGTTGTAGGCACTTGCTTGCAAAGCCTGATGGTGTGCATTTGGTTCCTTAGTACCCACATAAAGCCAGATGCACAAAGTGGAGCATGCATCTGGAACGCAGAGGCAGTAGGCCTTGGTGCACCCATACTCACTTTCTCCTTGAAACTAAAAAAAAAGTATTTTTTAAGAAAAGAAATTTTAGCTGGGCGTGGTGGCGCACGCCTTTAATCCCAGCACTCGGGAGGCAGAGGTAGGAGGATCGCCAAGAGTTCGAGGCCACCCTGAGATTACATAGTAAATTCCAGGTCAGCCTGAGCCAGAGTAAGACCCTACCTCGAAAAATTAAAAAAAAAAAAAAAAAAAGAAAAAGAAATTTTTAGGACTAGAGAGATGGCTTAGTGGTTAAGCACTTGCCTGCAAAGCCTAAGGACCTAGGTTCAATTCTCCAGGTCCCATGTTAGCCAGATGCATATTATGGGGCCTGCATCTGGAGCTCGTCTGCAGTGGCTAGAGGCCGTGGAATGCCCATTTGCTCGCTCGCTCTCTCCCTCTGTATCTAAATAAATTTTAAAAATGCACTAAAAAAGAAATTTTTATGGAGGGACTGGAGAGATGGCTCAGTGGTTAAAAGCACTTACTTGCAAAACCTGACAGCCTGGGTTCAACTCCCCAGTACCCACATAAGCCAGATGCACAAAATGACACATATGCCTGGAGTCTGTCTACAGTGACAGGAGGCCCTGGCACAACAATACTCACTCTTTATGGGCCTCTTTCTCTCTCTCAAAATAAATAATAGTTAAAATTTTTTTTTAATTTATTTGAGAGAAACAGACAGAGAATGGGTGTTCCAGGGTCTCTAGCCACTGCAAACGAACTCCAGATGCATGTGCCACTTTGTGTGGGTCCTGGGGAATGAAACTTTGGTCCTTTGGCTTTGCAGGCAAGCGCCTTACCTGCTAACCCATCTCTCCAGCCCTAAAAATAATTTAAAAAAAAAATAAATTTATTTTTTAATTGCTCATTTGCATGTGTGCATGCACATGTGTAGATGCCAAGGTCTCTTGCCATTGTAAACTAATACCAGGTGCATGTGCCACTTTTGTGTCTGGCTTCATGTGGGTACTGGGACCTGGAGACCTGGGCCTGTATGCTTTGCATGCCAAGAGCCTTCAACCACTGAGCCATATCCTCAGTCCTAGAAATTTAATTCTATCTAAAACATGTAAAAAAAAAAAAACAACTAATTGTAGCAATCCAATAATCAGTGTAGAAGATGAAGCAAAGCAGAACAAATTGAAGCTGAGAAGGTTGATCTTGGTGAGACTCGCGAAAAAAAGACCACAGATTTCTCTGTCATTATCTGATGACCTTTGAGGATCAATTTCCTCCCATCCCATATATACTTTTATGTCAGTTAACTGATGTGGACTTCAGTCTCTTATATGTAAAATAAAGAAAGCTGAATCAAATGTCCCACAGAACTTTTCTAAGGACTACGAACACATCACCTTTCCTCCCTAAGACTGAGCTCTCAGCAGAAGTACATGAAAATTGCTTTACTGTGCATCAGTGGGTACTGACTAGTGTTTGTGTGCTATCATAATGTTCTTAGGAGATCTCTCTTCTTCTGGGCAACATGTTGCTATGCAGGTATGATTCTGAGGTAGTGAGAGAGAGCAAAGGAAGCACTATTTAGGGAAACTTACTATTCTTTGAGAACTTTAGAAAATTTAAAGCACTTAATTATACAGGGGCATACAGAAAAAAAAAGTTGCATCTTAAATCAAAACAGTTATATATTTAAAAAAAAAAAAACCTGAGTACATACTATTTCATTAATCCCACTGAGTTTGCCTGAAGTAAGCTTTGGTCTGGAAGCAGGCCTTGGAGGTGGGACAATGGTGCCTATAGAAAGAGGAGTTGTGGGCCTGGCTGGTGGGGAGAAAAGAGAATTTGAAAATCATTAGTATGTAGCAATTCTTACATGAAGACATTCTATTATACAGGAACTCTTAGGATTCAAAGCTCATTTTCCAGGAATGTTTAATGTAATTATAGGTACTGGTTGAAATACTGGGAATCTATCAATCAAATATTTTTTTCTCAAAGCTACCAATAATATTCCTGAAGACAATCATTAAATCTTTCAATAAAACTGACATATAAACTTTATTCCTGTCTCATTTTTACACATATAAAAATTAAATGTGAAGTCAATTGATAAAAATAAATTAATTTCAGTTCAAAAGCCTTCAGTTTATTACCAACATATCTAGTTTTTTGTTTGTTTGGGTTTTTTTTTTTCCCCCAGGTAGGGTCTCACTCTAGTGCAGGCTGACCTCGATGGAACTCACTCTGTAGTTCCAGGCTGGCCTCAAACTCACAGTGATCCTCCTACCTCTGCTTCCCAAGTGCTGGGATTTAAGGTGTGTGCCACCAGGTCCGGCCCACTACATCTACATCACAGAGTCATATGAGACCAAGGCTTTGCAGCTGTGCCTTCAGAATAATGTGAATTCTAAATAAAACACTTACCTTAATTTAACTTGTTAATTTGACTTAAGTTAAACCAAACTGTAATATTTTTAGGAATAATTAAAAGCATTAAAACAGCGCTGGAGAAATGGCTCAGTGGTTTAGGTGCTTGCCTGCAAAGCCTAAGGCCAGGGTTCATTCCCTAGTGCCCACATAAAGCCTGATGCACACACAGAGTCGTACATGCATCTGAGTATGTCTGCAATGGCAGGAGGCCTCAGAGTGCCCTTCTCTTTCTCTGTCCTCCCTTGAAAATAAATAAAAATATTTACTACTTAAAAAAATTATTTATTTGAAAGAGTGATAGAGGGAAAGAGGCAGACACACACAGAGAAAGAGAGTGAATGGACATGCCAGCGCCTCCAGCCACTTCAAAGGAACTCCAGATGCATGCGCCCCTTGTGCTTCTGGCTTACAAATGTACTGGGGAATCGAACCTGAGTCCTTTGGCTTTGCAGGCAAATACCTTAACCACTAAGACATCTCTCCATTCCCAATAAAAATAGTTAAAAGCATTAAATATATTCTATTTGTGGGCTGGATAGATGGCCCAGCAGTTAGATGCTTGCTTGCAAAGCCTTCAGGCCTGGGTTCAATTCCCTGGTACCCATATAAAGCCAGATGCACATAGTGCAGAGGCAGGAGGCCCTGGTATACCCATTCTCTCTCTGGTAAATAAATATTTAAAATTTCTATCTAATTGCTAAAATTATTTTCCCAAATCAGTACAACTAATTTTCTAAGTATTTCAATATCTTTTCTTAAATCCTACATAAATTTAGTGTACACAATTTTTCAGAGGCACTTGCAATTTTTAGAATTCTTTGTTGTTTGGTTTTTCAAGGTAGTGTCTCGCTCTAGCCCAGGCTGACCTGAAACTCACTCTGTAGCTCCAAGGTGGCCTTAAACTCATGTGGTCCTCCTACTTCTGCCTCCCTAGTGCTGAGATTAAAGGTGTGCACTTCCACACCTGGCCCAATTTTTATAATTTTAAAAACCAAGTATTCCTAATCTTTAATACCCTCATCATGACATATTACTAAATGAAGACTACTGAATAAAATTCAAATATATTTTATCAAAGCCACTCAAGTGTTAGCATAATCAAAACAGGAGTGAAATAGACAGGCAATATGTTTAAATTATGTTTAAATAAAATGACTTTCAAAACCATTCAGTCTACTCTAAAATATGCCATATAATTCAGAGACTGAAATACATAATGGGTAGAAAGGAATATATTCAACAAGTACTCCACAACTGCAAACATGCAAAAGACCCTTGGTCATCAATGGAAGAACAAAGGCATGAAAGGATGTAATGGGAAGAGACCAATAGAAAAAGAATAGTCACAAGATTGAAAGTAAGGAGAAAGAATAATATATTAAGGGATGTAATCATGGTCAGGTTGCTTGAGGAAAACAGTAAAAAAGCTAGCAAGAAAAACAGCTTGGGTTTGGAGGCGGCTGCCTTCTTCCGAACAGCACCAGTCCTTTCACATTGCCGCGCTGCATTTTACAGTATACATCGGAAGAAGTGGCCACAGCGCTTCAAGGTGCTAGACACAGCTACTTTCCAAGATCACTACCAATGAACCTAGCACTGAACTAGACTTGTGGTATTTCGAGCTTATGAAAGAGCTTAACATAGGAGATCATTTACACAGGAAGCTACATTACTGAAGAGGTACCTGTCCAAATGTCACTGAAATGGACTCAAACAAAGCCTGGTAGAAATGTGAAATTCAGTTTCTCCAAACAATAAGAATTTGCTTTTGAAGGAAAGCTAGGAACAATAATACTTACTAAAACTATGTTTACAAATAAGTATTATGCACTGCTTGTAAAAACCTCTGAAGGATATTATTACCATTATTTTCATTCTTTTGGTTTTGTTTTTCGAGACAGTCTTGCTGCAGCCCAGGCTGACCTGGACTTCACTACGTAGTCTCGGGCTGGCTTCAAACTACAACAATCCTCCTACCTCTGCCTCCCGAGTGCTGGGATTAAAGACATGTGTCACCACGTGTGGCTTTGTTTTCATTCTAAGTGCCCTAGGTGTGTTCTGATTTTTACTTCTGGTGGTTGTGATGGAACTCACTACTACAAATGTATATTAGACATAGCGCTTCAAAAAACAGAAGTAACCTGCATAGCAAAAACCAAGGTGATATGATCTCCTCAATTATTTGCCTTCAAACATCTGAGGAGAATAGACAACATATATTAAGCATAACACTTTTAATCCAAAACAAAGGCAGAGATTAATATAGAATCCAGAAGCAATAATAATATAGACGAAACAGCAGCACTGTTAGTTTCTTCTGTCAGTAATTTTTCAGGACATATAGTATTATGGTAAATGTCATGTTGGTCCTCAGAGATGCAGCCACCACAACACATCTCATCCAAAGCATCAGGAAACCTTTACATACTTTCAGCTTAATAATGTACTCTCTGAAAGGTCTTTAAAACTGCACTGGAGTAAATAATTGTAACATACTGATCAGTAAAGGAAATCTACTGACTTTGTGACCATGAAGCAAAAGGAAACTCTGTGCTCTCTGGTGTGCTGTTACCATAGGACAGAACAGCTGGGGAATGGCCTGGAGATGGGCTTTCTCTCACTTCTCTTCCCTCCCCTCGCAAACACAAAGTCTCAGGTTGACTCTGAATTCACTATGGAGCTCAGGTTGGTCTCAAGCTCATGATCTTCCTGCTGCAGCATCCACGTGCTAGGACTACAGGTATATACCACCACTCATTTGGGGCAATAGGTTTTAGACTCCCAGAATCTGACTTAGTTTCAAATCAAAATTTTAATTATACACCTAGGCACAGCAGTGAGTAAGGAAGTGATATTTCTTTCTTTCTTTTTAAAGAAAGTAAGAGCCGGGCGTGGTGGTGCACGCCTTTAATCCCAGCACTCGGGAGGCAGAGGTAGGAGGATCGCCGTGAGTTCAAGGCCACCCTGAGACTACATAGTGAATTCCAGGTCAGCCTGAGCTAGACTGAGACCCTATCTCAAAAAACCAAAAAAAAGTAAGAGAGAGCTGGCACACCAGGGCCTTGGCCACTGCAATCGAACTCAAGACACTTGGGCCGCCTAGTGGGCATTTGTGACCTTGTGCTTGCCTCACCTTTGTGCATCTGGTTTACGTGGGATCTGGAGAGAGATTAAACCTGGGTCCTTAGGCTTCACAGGCATGTGCCTTAATCGCTAAGCCATCTCTCCAGCCCAGAAGTGATATTTCTACCCTGGAGAATTCAGGGGGGCTGAAGAGATGGCTTAGAGGTTCAGATGCTTGCCAGCAAAACCAAAGGACCCTGGTTCAATTCCCCAGGACCCATGTAAGCCAGATGCACAAGGGGGCACATGCATCTGGTGTTCATCTGCAGTGGCCCTAGCACACCTATTCTCTCTTTCTCTCTCCCTCCTCCCTCCCTCCCCCACCTATAAATAAAATAAAAATATTAAAAATACTAAGATCTATAAGCAGTAGAAAAATTCTACAATTAAAATGCAATTCTATATAGACAAATAGTTCTTTTGCTTCAGTTTGATACTTTAATTACCTGACACTGGAAAAAAAGAGCAACTCAAATCTTTTTATTTATAGTTTTTCTATGCTAAGGATTGAATGCAGGGCCTCATGCACACTAGCCAAGCATTCTAAGACTGAGGTACATCCCAGTCTTAAAACTTAGTAACTGAGGAAAAAATATTATGACACTTAAAATTCTTATGAGAAAAGTCCAAATTTATGTAAAACTAAAGGTCTAGGGTTGGGGAGACGGCTCAGTGGTGAAAGGTGCTTGCTTTCAAAGCCAGATGGCCTGGGTTCAATTCTCCAATACCCACATAAAGCCAGATGCACTAAGTGGTGCATGTATTTGGAGGTCATTTGCAATGGCAAGAGGCCCTGGCGTAACCATTCTCTCTCTCTTCTTACAAATAAATAATATTTTTTGTTTAAATTGAAGATATAAAACCATTAAAGTCAGAATTATTCTTGCTTTTCAGAGAAGCAAGGAAGTTTCAACAGCCAGTATAAGGAATGAAAAGATTTAGCAAGAGTACACCATACTAGTTCTGTGCACATGTGGTACTCTGCAAATTCCTGATTAGTGGTAAAATTGTAAAAGAAGGTATATTAGCTAAATCAGCAATGCAGTTGACATTAAAAACCAGCCTAGGGTAGGGAGATGGCTCAGGGTTAAAGGCACTTGCTTGCAAAGCTGGCTGGCTGGGTTCTGTTTCCTGGTATCTACATAAACCACATGCACAAGGTGAAGTGTGTGTGTGCAGCTCATCTACAGTGGCAGGAGTCCCTGGCAGCCTTGCTCTCGCTCAAATAAGTATGTAAAAATATCCTTAAAAAACCACCTAATGATTTTTAAAAGCTTCATTTACCCATGGACAGAGAAGAAAGGGCTTACCAAAGAAGTAGATATGAAATACTTGTGTTAAATTTGAAAAAAACATATGAATTCTGATAGTTATGTCTGAAATAAACACAAATGCTAAGGTATAGTCCACATGGCATAAGATGCAACTGAAACTGACAGCCAAGCTCTACATGTTCTCATTAAACTTACCAGTTATTAACTGACTGAAGTAAGATTCTGAAAGAGACAAAGAAGAGGAAGGAATAATCTCACAACCTGGACATGGTGAAGCTTTGTAAATGAAGAGGGAAGAGGGTATTAAGATGGGGGAGAAGAGTACAGTAAAAAATGCTACAGCAGGGCTGGAGAGATGGCTTAGAGGTTAAGCGCTTGCCTGTGAAGCCTAAGGACCCCAGATCGAGGCTTGATTCCCCAGGACCCACATTAGCCAGATGCACAAGGGGGTGCACGTGTCTGGAGTTCATTTGCAGCAGCTGGAGGCCCTGGCGCGCCCATTCTCTCTCCCTCTCCCTCTCTCTCTCCCTCTCTCTCTCTCTCTCTCTCTCTCTCTCTCTCTCTCGTTGCTCTCAAATAAGCAAGTAAAAATAAAAAAATTTTTTTTAATGCTGGAGCAAAACTTAAAATTATCATCTCATTAAATTTATGCAGGTCCAATTTATAAAACAGAAAATCACAGTATGTACTAATCAGCTTGACCAGTAACCATATTCAAGTGAAAGCTGGAAAATAATATATAACAAGATAATTACCTCTTGAACACAGTAACATTTTTTTTTAAATATATTTTATTTATTTGAGAGGCAGACAAAGAGACTGTGTATATATATGGGTGCAACAGGGCCTCCTGCTACTGTAAACGAACTCCAGGTGCATGCCCACTTTATGCAACTAACTTTATGTGAGTACTGGGGAATCAAACCCAGGCCATCAAGCTTTGTAAGCAAGTGCCTTTAACCACTGAGCCATCTCTCCAACCCCATAACATTTTTCCCTTTTTTTTTTTTTTTTTAAGTTTTTCAAGGTAGGGTCTCACTCTAGCTCAGGGTGGCCTCCAATTCACAGTGATTCTCCTACCTCTGCTTCCCAGGTACTGGGATTAAAGGCATGTGCCACCCATAACAACATTTTTAAAGGGTAAAAAGTTTTACATTATTTTTCATATTATAAAGTTTAAAAACGCATACATAATAAAAACCAAACAAGATATGAAATATCTGTGTTAAATTAAAAAAAACAAACAGATACATGCATAAAACAACATTAATTACTGTTCAATCATTTCCTAGCTGCTAAACTTCAAATGATGAGAATGAATTATTTTTCTACCTAGTAACAGTTATATGGATAAAACTTTTTTTTTTTTTTTTTTTTTTTTTTTGGTTTTTAAATGTAGGGTCTCACTCTGGCTCAGGCTGACCTGGAATTCAGTCTCAGGGTGGCCTCGAACTCTCAGCGATCCTCCTACCTCTGCCTCCCGAGTGCTGGGATTAAAGGCGTGCGCCACCACGCCTGGCGGATAAAACATTCTTAAGATAAGAGGGGCCTGGATACATGGCTCAACAGTTAAAGCACTTCCCCACAAAGCCTAATGATTCAGTTTTAATTCCTCAGTACCCAAAGCCAGATGCACAAAGTGGCACATATATCTGGAGTTTGTTTGCAGGGGCTAGAGGCCCTGGAACACCCATTCTCTGTGTGTGTGGGTGTCTCTATGAATGTCTCTCTCTTTGTCTTTCTCTTCTTGCAAAGAAGTAATATTTTTTAAAATAAGGTAACGAGAGAGAACTTTTTTGGTTAAAAAAAAAAAAGAAAGAAAGAAAGAAAAAGAAAGTAGAAAAAAATCAACAGGTATAATTTAAAAAAATCAGATATAACTAAAGCTTCTGTGACAGCTTATTATTAAAGATTTTAACAAGTAATAATAAAATAATACTACAATTTTAAAGAACTATTTAGAATTTATTTTATTATTTTTTTTGTTTTGTTTTGGTTTTTCAAGATGGGGTCTTACTCTATCCTAGGCTGACATGGAATTCACTATGTAGTCTTAGGCTGGCCTCAAACTCATGGCAATCCTCCTACTTTTGCCTCCCAAGTGCTTGGGTTAAAGGTGTGCACTACCATGTCTGGCTCGACTTCAGTTTTTCTGTACTATTACTTTCCCAATATCCTTATAGTTATACCTATAAAATTAAATGCTAAGTATACTCATTGAGAAAGACTATACATATTCAACTAGCTATTTCTTTGCTGTGTTCTGAAAATTAGGTACCCACTACCTTCCTTTCAACATTCCAAATAGTGTTTAGGGTTAAGGTTTCCTATTATTCATTTTTAGCTTTGTTTAAACAACCTAATGTTAAATACTAATATTCATTTTATGATCAGTAAGAAAATGTTTCCTCGTGGCTTTTTTAAAATCTGTCAACGAGACTGGATAATGAATTCAGAATTGATAAATTCAGGCTAAGTCTTCTTGCTCTCGTCATCTAGCACCTTGGAGAAGTTCTTGAGCTTTACTTTTTCTGTCTATAAAACAGACAACAAAAACATTTCATGCAGATGTCAATGTAGTGAAGTTGAACAGAATGAGTCTTTTTTCTAGTATAGTGACAAGGCATGAAGTCAACTGACTCACGTTCTGTCTTCAGGATTCCAGTACACTTAACTTCAAATATTGTATAGACATTCAAAATCCCAGAGAAGAGGACAGAAGGTCAGTTTAAAGTGATTTATTTTCTTATTTTGTTTTTTTTTTTTTTCTTTTTCAAGGTAGGGTCTCACTCTAGCCCAGGCTGACCTGGAATTCACTATGGAGTCTCAGGGTGGCCTCGAACTCACAGCGATCCTCCTACCTCTGCCTCCTGAGTGCTGGGATTAAAGGCATGAGCCACCACGCCCAGCTATTTTCTTATTTTGAAAAAATAGTGGTTTTATTGAACATGAATTTATGCCTGCTTTGAATTTTGGCTAATGGGAATTTTACATTTTGTAAAGAAACTTAACATATTCTCATCAGAACAATTTAACAAAATATTCATTAAACTCTTCTATATACCTTGGGAAAGCTATAGCCTCTATGGAAAGCAGTTTGGCAACAAGTATCCCCAACCAGTGATTATTGCCAATAGCTCCTCAGGGATTTTATTTTGTCCTTCTGAGACAAAGTCCAGGCTGGCCTCGAACATGTGATCTTCCTGTCTCAGGCTCCCGAGTGTTGGGATTATGGACATGAGCCACAATGTCCAGCTGATACTTAGTGAGTTTTTACTGCTTAAGCCACAAAGTCTCTAAGCTAAGTTATTTTATCTGGATTTGTATGTGAATTGGAGTAAGAGTCACTAGAGAGGCTAAGAAGCTAGAAAGGGGCCATGAGGAGAGAGGAGAAACCAAGCTATAAGAGGAAGGTATAGTGGACATTTCAGTAGAGGGCAGTATTGAAAATATCTAGCAGAGGTAGGAGAGGAGGATGAAGGAACGGAGAGAGTGGAAGGAGGGTTAATCAGAATTAACGATGTTATGAGTAAGCCACATGCAAACTACTACTTCTCTGGCAGTGGATAATGTTGAACCCAGAGCCACAGTTACAGAAAATTTTCAGTGCCAGTGGTGGGATGCTTCCAAGAAGTTGGTGGCAAGGAAGGACCTTGTTACCCACCAAACAATACAGGCTATAGCTAAATTTCTTGGTTCCCACCAGAACTAGATGATAAGAGCCTATTGCTGAAGATACCAAATTCTTTGGCTGTCGGCCAATGAGAAATCAAGCTGGGGTTGAGCTGGAAGCCTCACCCTATTGACTACTTATTATAGGGATGGAAAGGGCTCTGCAGCATTCTCAGAGAGAAAAATCATTAACATGCTTTACCTGTAGTGGACCCTGCAAGCTATGTAACTGGCCAGTCCAGCAAGATGTGTCAACCTGTACAATGGTGACATGTCTACTATGGGGGACATATGTGCTGTTCTACTGGATTTGAGGCCCATTATAGGGAGGGAATTCATTCATAGTACTGAAAACCTAGTCAAAAGCCTATACAGCGTAAGAGGTCCTAAGTCCTGCATGGGAGCCACTACTGGTTTTTGGCTAAATGAATATATTATGCCCATCAACTTACCCTCTGAATATTTAAGTTTACACCCATACATTGATGCTACTCTCACTTTTGGTTTGAGAAGGTTCTCTTTTTCAGATAGTGGTGACTACTGGGGATAGTCAAAGCTCATCAAAATGCTGAGACATGGTGACAGTGAAGGGTTCAGAATTAAGCAGGCATCTCTACAACATCTTCTAAGACTTGAGAACCATTGTGGCAGAGGTGGCATAAAAAATATAAGAGTTGTCAGGCAAGGTGGCACCTGCCTTTAATCCCAGCACTCAGGAGGATGAAGTAGAGGTTCTCTTTTAAGTTTGAGGCCAGCTTGGGACTACAGAGTGAGTTGCAGTTCGTCTGGGCTACAGTAAGACCCTTGAAAAAACAACAACAAAAAAAGAATATGCAGTCAAAGAATGGGCTGACTTCCATACACATCAAAATAGAAAAGGGACCCAGACTGGTGGTACATGCCTTTAATCTCAGGACCATGAGTCTGAGGCCACCCCAAGTCTACATAGTGAATTCTAGGTCAGCCTGGGCTAGAGTGAGACCCTACCTTGGAAAAAAAGAAAAGAAAAAGGAAGAAATAAAAGAAAAGGGATTCAGTGAAGGGAGGATACCAGAAAGGAGACAAAGGAAGGTAGTGAGAGGGATAGATTATGATCAGGGTACATTGTGTATATGTATAAAGGTTGTCAATAAAACATTTTTAAAAATGAACAGACAAGACAAAGCAAAAAAAAAAAAAAAGAGAGAGAGAAAGGGGTAGGTGGAAAAAATTAGAAACCAAGCAGGGGAAATGTGTTCAAAATAATCATTGTAGGTAGATGGAAATTAAAATGTGAGAAAAATAAATTCATCACAATGTAAGAAAAAATCTGGGGCTGGAGAGATGACTTAGCAGTTAAGGCACCTGTTTGCAAAGCCTAAGGAACCAGGTTTGATTGCCCAGGACCTACATAAGCCAGATGCACAAGGAGGCACAAGCACCTAGAGTTCGTTTACAGTGGCTAGAGGGCCAGGCACACCCATTTTCTTTCTCTTTCTAGCTGCCTATTTTCTCTCTCTCAAATAAATATTTTTTTTTAATATTGAAAAAACAAAAAAGAATCCACATCACTTGAGAATTTCTTGTTTGTGGCACAGTTTAAAACTTCATTCAAAACCAGGCATGGTGGTGCACGCCTTTAATCCCAGTACTTGGGAGGCAGAGGCAGAGGCAGAGGCAGGAGGATCACCATAAATTTGAGGCCACCCTGAGACTACACAGTGAATTCCAGGTCAGCCTGGGCTACAGTGAGCCCTACCTTGAAAAAAATAAACCAAAAAAAATTTTTTTTGTCTCATTCATACTAGTTAATTCTACTGGGAATTACAGTTATATAATTACAGTATAATCAATGTTATTCAAGGCATTTCAACTTTAGAATATACCAAAGGCAAAACAGAAAGCTATGCCACAGAATACAGTGAGGGTGACAAATGGCCCTCCTGGCAATATGAAAGTCACAGCATGAATCCCAAAGCCTGGACAGAGCAAGGGCAACAGACATTGAAAAAGAGATGAGATGTTCTAACTCCCATCTCATCTCAATCCCCGGCTGACTTTACACAATAGAAAATTAACAAACAAAAAGCAAAACTATTTTATCTGTCACTACAACAAACTAAAAATTAATTATATTAAATATAATATGAAAGTGGTAAATAAATCAATTAGAAAAAAAGCAACTAGGGGGCTGGAGAGATGGCTTAGTGGTTAAGGGGTTTGCCTGCAAAGCCAAAGGACCTCATTTCGATTCCCCAGGACCCACATAAACCAAATGCACAAAGTGGCACATGCGTCTGGAGTACATTTACAGTGGCTGGATGCCCTGGTGTGCCCATTTTCTCTCTCTCTCTCTCCCCCTCTGTGTGTGTCTGCCTCTTTCCTTCTTTCAAATAAATAATTTTTTTTTTAAAAAAAAAAAGCAACTAGGGCTGGAAAGATGGCTCAGCAGTTAAAGTATTTACTTGCAAAGCCTAACAACCTGTGTTCAATTCTCTACTATCTATGTAAGGCAGCTGCACAAAGTGGCTCATGTATCAGAAGTTCACTTGCAGTGGCCAGTGGACCTGGTGTGCCTATACACACACATTCTCTCTTTCTTTGGATGTCTTGCTCTGCTTGTGAAGGTGTGTGTGTGTGTGTGTGTGTGTGTTCTACAGTTAAAACAACACACACTTACCGGATGATGACGATGTTAGTGAAGCTGAAGACGATGAATCAAGAGGCGAGCCAAACAGGGGGTCCCAAGCAAGTAAGTCATCGCTCCCTTTCCTGTCACACCATGAAAACAAGGGTTTGAACAAAACATTATTTACCAGAATAAAATCTATTTAACCTTTTTTTCTTGTTTTTGTTTGTTTGTTTGTTTGGGGTTTTTTTGTTGTTGCTATTATTGTTCTTTTCTTCCTGGTTTTTCAAGGTAGGGTCTCACTCTAGCACAGACTGACCTGGAATTCACTATGGAGTCTCAGGGTGGCCTCAAACTCACGGCAATCCTCCTACCTCTACCTCCCAAGTGCTGGGATTAAAGGTGTGCACCACCACACTCGGCTTTATTTACCCATTTTTATTCCACAGAATTTAAATCGCTCAGTATACATAATTAAAAGGTGGGATACTATCAAGCAAAGTGTGGTAGCACACACCTTTAATTCCAGCACTTAGGCACTGAGGGAGGTGGATCTCCATGAATTTGAGGCCAGTCTGGAGCTACAGAGTGAGTTTCAGGTCTAGGCTAGAGTGAGACCTGACCTCAAAATAAATAAATAAATAAATAACACACCTTTAATTCTAGCACTTGGGAAGCAGAGGTAGGAGGATTGCCGTGAGTTCAAGGCCACCCTGAAACTACATAGTGAATTCCAGGTCAGCCTGGGCTAGAGTGACAGCCTGCCTCAAAAAGAAAAGTTGAACACACTGACAATGGCTTCTGTGAGAACATGTAATAGACTCAAACAGTATTTAAACAGAATCTACAACAATACTATGTAAAGTTGGCAGGAAAAAAGTAATAATAATTAATCTCCTGGCATCATACCTTGTTAAGACTCCAGCCATTACTGTCAGAATAGCACTAATTTCAAATTTACAAATGAAGGAAACCAGCAAGACTCTAAACAAGCTAGCCAAAACACACAGCTAGTACATTATGAATTACTGTGAGCTCTCTTGGTTCACATCTAGCATCCAGTCTTCAACGGAAAATTTAAATGAAGTGAAATCATTAACAATTTTATAAAGCTGCCCTTTTATATTAAACATGAAGAAAAGGGGTCAAGGACTTTTTGAAAGAGAGAGAGAATGAGAACAGGCGCACCAGGGCCTCTAGCCACTGTAAACAAACTCCAGATGCAAGTGCCACTTCATGCATCTGGATTTACGTGGGTACTGGGCAATCAAAACAGGGTGTTTAGGCTTTGCAGGCAAGCACCTTAACTGCTGAGCCATCTCTCCAGCCCAGAAAGAAATCTTAAAATAGTAAATGGGCCTACTCTGCTAAAAGTGTTAATTATGTAAAAGTCCACACTTAACAGCTTAACATGTAGCTATGCAAACATACATCCTCTTCAGTAAAGTCTGTTATTACAATTATATAAACGATTTCTAAAAGCAAACTTTTAAATGCTAAGCAAATTATCCTTAAAAACTAAATCCAATAAATAACACCACTATACTCAAGTAATGTCTCAATAGTATCAAATAATCTTAAACTATCCATTTCATTAAGCCCACCTTTTTATTATTTATTTTAATTTTTAAAAAATATTTTATTTTTATTTATTTGAGAGAGAGATACAGAAATAGGCAGGGGGAGAGACAGAATGGGTACACCAGGGCCTCCAGGCACTCCAAATGAACTACAGATGTGTGTACCCCCTTGTGCATCTGGCTTACATGGATCCTAGGGAGTTGAACCTAGGTCCTTTCGCTTTGCAGGCAAGTGCCTTAACTGCTAAGCCACCTCTCCAACCCAATTTTGTGTTTTTTTCAAGGTAGGGTCTCTCTAGCCCACGCTGACCTGGAATTCACTCTGTAGTCTCAGGGTGGCCTCAAACTCACAGCAATCCTCCTACCTCTGCCTACCAAGTGCTGGGATTAAAGGTGTGCACCACCATGCCCGGCTTAAGCCCACCTTTTAACTCATGTAAAAAAAAAACATGAAGGGCTGAAGAGATGGCTTAGTGGTTAAGGTGTTTGCCTGCAAAACCAAAGGACCCACATTCAACTCCCCAGGACCCACGTAAGTCAGATGCACAAGGGGGCGTGTGCAACTGGAGCTCATTTGCAGTGACTGGAGGCCCTGGCACACCCATTCTCTCTCTCTTTCTTTCTCTCTCTCCCTCTCTCCCTACCTATTCCTGCTTCTCTCTCAAATAAATAAATAAAAATAAAATATTTTTTAAAACCATGAAATCCAAAGTATATTTTATCAATAGAGAAGTGAAAAGGGAATCATCAAACAATGGGTTAACATTCTTTTCTACTTGGAGTGAAACCAGGGCCTCCTGTGCTGCAAACAAACTCTAGATACACGCACCACTTTATGTATCTGGCTTTTTGTGGGTACTGGGAAATTGAATCTGGGTCATCAAGCTTTGCAAGCAAGCGCCTTAACTGCTGAGCCAACTCTCAAGCCCTCTTCCTACTTCTTAAGAACTGATAAGGTGGCCATCTGACCTTTTATTGCCTTTTCATCTTAATTCAGATGTTTCTTCATGTTGCAGTTACCTTCTCTTTGGGAGAAAGCACAGAACTGTACTAAAACAGCTGATGAGAGGCAAGTATTTATTTTGGCTTACAGACCCCCGGGGAAGCTCCATGATGGCAGGGGAAAGCATGGCATGACCAGAAGCTGGACATCACTGCCGTAGCAGGTGGAAAACAGCAGCAGGAGAGTGAGCCAAATTCTAGCAAGGGGAAGCTGACTACAAAACCCCAAAGTCCCCCAGCAAAAATACACCTCTTCTAGCTGGGCTCGACCTCCCAACTTATCATCAGCTGGGGACCAAGCATTCAAAATCTAATGAGTTTATCAGGGACATGTGATTCAAACCACCACAATTCATTTTAAAATTCATTACTTATAGTCTGTTTGAAAAGTTATAGACAAAAGTGAAGGAAGGCATGAGAAAATTCCCTTGAGACTAGTGAAAAACAGATGTGCATAAATTTAAGACATCACACTTAAAAGTTGTGAGGTCTAGGCAGTTAAATCTGTTTTTTTTTTTTTAATCACTGTAAAAATAATTATCAAGTAAAAAAAAAAAGAAAATATCTAAAAGCTCAAACATGAATTTTACAGTTGAGAAAATAGGAAAACACTTTACTGGAAAACTCTAGAAAATAGAGTTTTTACTAAGCACAGCACAGAAAAATTTCAGGACAGCAAAAACACTGCATGACAGACACTCTAATGTTACACAGCATTTATTATGCATCTGTCCAAACCTGCAGAACACGCACCACCAAGAATGAATCCTAGAAACCAAATTTTGAGTGAATCTCTGTCAAAATGCAACTTCATCAACTGTAACATGTGCCCATCTGGTAGGGGACTTTGCAAGCGAGGCTAGTGTATGTAAGAATGGGCAGTGTATAGGACTTTGCCTTCCACTATATCTTGCTCTGAACCTAAACTAATCTAAACAATAAAGTCTACAGAAGAAATAAATGTGAACTTACTCAGTAAGTGGAGCAGCTGGCTTTGATTTTGTTAACTCCTCACCTAATTAAAAAATTAAAACATTATAAAACAGCACATAATGTAAGAAATAAAATGTGTTAATAAAGAGGCATATACCTATATCCTAATACTTAAGAATTTAGGAGGAAAACATAGAAACAATCATGAAGATCAAGTAAAGAAGATGAATTTCTAATTCCACATTTCTTCTAAAAGCTTTGAGAAATTCTTTTGTTTTGTTTGTTTCTCAAGGTAGTTTCACTCTAGCCCAGGCTGACCTAGAATTCACTCTGTAGTGTCAGAGTGGCCTTGAACTCATGGTGGTCCTCCAACCTCTGAGGCCTCCCGAGTGCTGGGATTAAAGGCATGTACCACCACACCCGGCTCTTGTGAGTTTTGGGGTGTTTTTTTTTCTTTTTTAATTACTTTATTTAATGTTTTTGTTTGATTTTTTGTTTTTCAAGGTAGTGTTTCACTGTAGTCCAGGCTGATCTGGAATTCACTATGTAGTCTCAGGGTGGCCTTGAACTCATGGCAATCTTACCTCTGCCTCCCACCACCATACTTGGCTTGAGGAAAAAAAAAAAAAATCTTAAGTCAACAAAGCTACATTATCCATTAAAATTTACCTTTTAGGGCTAGGGAAATGGCTTAGTGGTTAAAGGCACTTGCTTGCAAAGACTGCCAATCAGGGTTTAATTCCCCAGTACCCATATAAAGCCAGATGCACAAAGGGGCTCTTGTGTTTAGAGTTTGCAGTGGCAGGAGGCCCTGGTGTGTTCACTTTCTTTCTCTCTCTCTCTTTGTCTCTCCCTCCCTCCCATAAATAAATAAGTAAAATTTACAGTTTAAAGGCTAGGTATGGTGGCGTACACCCAGCACCTGGAAGACAAAGGTAGGAGGATCGCTGTGAGCTCAAGGTTACCCTGAGAATACAAAGTAAACTCCAGGTCAGCCTGCTCTAAAGTGAGACCCTACCTCAAAAAAACAAAGCCAACATCAACAATGCACTGTTAAACCAGCCGTGGTGTCACTGTAAGCGGAGGCCACCTGAGACGGCACAGTGGGCTCCAGGTCAGTCTGGGCTAGAGCAAGACCCTACCTCGAAAACTAAAAGAAAAAAAAGAGATATGGACTATATATAACATGAAGAATGTGTTTACTCAAGAACTTTTTTTTTTTTTTTTGAGGCGATCCCAACAGACTGGCCTTTTTTTTTTATGATAGCAAATAAATTGGCACCGCAGGGCCTCCAGCCACTGCAATCCAGCTCCTGATGTGTACAACTCCTATACTGAAGATTTTTAATTGGTAAATGATAGAGGCAGTTTTCAAGTTGTAAGACTGATATTATATATACTCACCAAAGTAGTAACTAGCTATTGAACAAAGTCCTACTTGTGAGCACTGAAATTTGTGCAGCAAACCAGAACAAATCTTTTGCTGCTATCTACACTCGTGGTGTGCGTCATTTCATAAGCACGTGACAAACAAGGGAGTAACCCTGGTATCGTAAGTCATGCTAGTGTATAATATAATAACCTTTCCCCGCACCTTAATGTAGACCACAAGCAATAGCTGGCGAAAGCAAAGTACATGAACATGGACAGCACAGCACACTATTGAGGAGGGCCACACTGGCCACAATGCCTATTCAAGCTGCGCTCTTTATTTGGCTCAGCACGGCTATTTCTTCTTTCTAAAGTGCTTACTATGCTAGCCTTGATCTTCCTTCATTTTACCCTCATCTCTATAATGCAAGTCTCTACTTATGCTCATTTCCCAAAAACCTCTGTCACCAAGCTAGCATCCATATTTATGGTTTAAATATTTTCATTATTTATTTGTGTGTGTATGTGTGTCAGGGGGGAATGGATGTGCACACCAGGGCCACTGCAAACAAGCTCCAAATGCACCACTTTGTGCATATGTAGCTTCACATGGGTACTGGGGAATTGAACCATTAACTACACAAGACTATAAGACTAACAAATTGCCTAACAAGATTTTATTATTATTATTTCAATTTTTAAAAAAAAACTTTTCAAGGTAGGGTTTCACTCTAGCACAGGCTGACCTGGAATTCACTATGCAGTCTCATGATGGCCTTCAACTCATATTGATCCTCCTACCTCTGCCTCCCAAGTTCTAGGATTAAAGTCGGATGCCACCACGCCTGGCTATTTTAATATTTTTTTATGTACTTATTTGCAAGCAGAGAGAAGAGATACAGAGAATGGGCATGTTAGGGCCAAGCAATCTCTCCACCCACCTAGCAGATTTTTTTATTTTTTGGTTTTTCAAGGTAAGGTCTCATTCTAGCCCAAACTGACCTGGAATTCACTCTGTATTCTCAGGGTGGCCTCAAACTCATGGCAATCCTCCTACCTCTGTCTCCCAAGTGCTGGAATTAAAGGCATGCATCACCATGCATAGCTCACCTAACAGATTTTTACAGACCCAAAATAACTAATTCAAATGTTAAACTTACTGGATGAATTCCGATTCATTTGCACCTAAAAATGCAAAAAAATAAGTATCAGTAAACAAATAATTTAACTTGGCAAAATGTTAATACCAAAAACCTAGTGTATACTGTTTTTAATGTACCTATTCAACTATAAATTATATTTACATAAATATGCAGAAAAATTTTTAGGTAATTTTTGTTTTACAGTAAAAAAACAATAAATATAGTTTAATTCCTGTATTTCTGAACTTAAATAAAATGCTCTTAAAATGTTAAAACTATCTATAGCAAGGTTCTCTAATTTATAAAATTAGCACTAATTGTTAAAAATCAACATTCAAACATTATGATTTTTTAAAAAGTCAACAGGCAAAAATATAAAATCTTAGAACTTACTGGACTGTGTCTCTAGAAGTACATGGAAAGAAAAAGAAAGACAGTGTTCAGTATAAAATTTGAACTATCCAGTCTTCATGTACTAATAATTTCTCTTTTAAATCTTAGGTGAAACATATACATCTTAAAATACATTATTAGAAAGAAAAAGTTAGCTAGTTCACTACACTGGACATCAAAATTTACTAAAAGACATCTCTTTTCAAATTTAATACTATTTAAAAGTTCTCCTATTTACTTTCTGAGTATGAAATTAACACGTTCATTTAAAAAACAAACACAAGTGAGATGAGACAAAAAAGGTATTTAAGGACATCTATATCTCATTAACCAGAAAGAGATTCTTAACATTTTGGTACACATAGCATCCCTCAAGCTTTTATTTTATGTACACATGTATATTTTTTTAATTCGTTATGGTCTTACACAATAAGACCATGTTGGGTCATGATTTTCAGAGACATTTATCATACTAATAACTGGGGGCTAACTCCACAATGCACGACCCATTTTCAATAATAAGGAGGGTCTAATGGGAGGGGGTAGATCACAGATGAGCCTAAACAATGGTACCAAACTGCCTGTATTTACTGAAAAGAAAACTAATAAATTAAATTTAAAAAAAAAAAAAAAAAAAAAAAAAAAGAAAATACACATAAAAAAAAAAAAAAAAAAAAAAAATTTTAATGGTCCACAATTCTTTGCTTCACAAAAATAACAACTCTCTTGCTTGTCATGGTGGCACATACCTTTAATCCCAGCACTTGAGAGGGAGAGGTAAGAGGATCTCTGTGAGTTCAAGGCTAGCCTAGGCTACAGTGAGACCCTACCTGGAAAAAACCCAACTCTTTTTATAACCAAATTCTAATTAATTTTTTTTTAATTTTTTGTTGTTGTTTTTTTTTTGTTTTGTTTTGTTTTTCAAGGTAGAGTCTCACTCTAGCTCAGGCTGACCTAGAATTCACTATGCAGCCTCAGGGTAGCCTTGAACTCGTGGCGATCCTCCTACCTCTGCCTCCCGAGTGCTGGGATTAAAGGCGTGCGCCACCGCGCCCAGCTAGTTAATTTTTAATTAGTTATACTATAATAAAACCTCACTTTAGAAATGTCTGGGGGACTAGGAGTTCACCTCAACAGTACAGCAAAAGGCCCTGGGTTGGTACACAGCACTGTAAGTGGGCAAGGGAATGAGGAAATATTTTGGTAGGGGAAAAATGGTTCTAAAATTAAATTCTAAAGTGCCGGAAAAAAACTACTTTTTCCAGCACTTGGCAATGGTAGGAGAACCACTGTGCTTTAGCAGCTAGTCTGAGACAACATAGTAACCCTACCTTGAAAAACTAAGGAGAAAAAAAAAAAGATTCTAAACTAGGTATGATAATATATGTATATGTATCATTCTAAGATGTCTTTTTCCTCCACAGTGTAATAGTTTTGAATTTAATTAGGAAGACATCATCAACAGAAAGATTACAGTAATATTTTGTTCTTCACCAAAGTGCAAATGTTATAATGAAAGACAAGAAAAAAAGAACAGGCCAACAGGGGGTGGAGTGGAGCTCAACAGTGGAGGGAGGGTTTGGTGTGCACAGAGGTCTGCTTTCAAGCTCCTGACGAAATAAAAAGGGTCAAGATTTAATTTAAACTGTAAGTTCATTTTCATGGAATTTCTTTTACATAATGTTTCAAAACATGAGGGAAAAAACTTTAAAGTTACATGAGGAAAACGTTAACAGTTCACGAAAGTTCTGAGATATACAGTTTATAGAACACAAACAGTAATTTATAGAATACAACAAATGACAGAAACTATTAACTTTCTGTACTTTTCATTTTCTTATAAGGTACTTTCAAAAGCAAAGCAGCCAGGCGTGGTGGTGCACACCTTCAATCCCAGCACTCGGGAGGCAGAGGTAAAAGAACCCCTGAGAGTGCGAGGCTACCCTGAATTCCAGGAAAGAGTGAATTCCAGGTCAGTCTGGGCTACAGTGAGACCCTACCTCCAAAAACCAAAAAAATAAAAAGTAAATAAAAATATATCTGATAGAGGATTAATATCTAGGATAATCAAAGAACTCAAAAAGTTAAATAATAAGGAATCAAACAAGCCAATCAAAAAATGGGCTATGGAGCTAAATAGAGAGTTCTCAAAGGAAGAAATACGAATGGCATATAAGCATCTAAAAAAATGTTCTACGTCACTAGTCATCAGGGAAATGCAGATTAAAACTACATTGAGATTCCATCTCACTCCTGTCAGATTGGCCACCATCATGAAAACAAATGATCATAAATGTTGGCGGGGATGTGGAAAAAAAGGAACCCTTCTGCACTGCTGGTGGGAATGCAATCTGGTCCAGCCATTGTGGAAAACAGTGTGGAGGTTCCTAAAACAGCTAGAGATTGATCTACCATATGACCCAGCTATATCACTCCTAGGCATATATCCAAAAGACTCATCACATTTCCTTAGAAGTACGTGCTCAACCATGTTTATTGCTGCTCAATTTATAATAGCTGGGAAATAGAACCAGCCTAGATGTCCATCAACAGATGAGTGGATAATGAAGATGTGGCACATTTATACAATGGAGTTCTACTCAGCGGTAAAGAAAAATGAAGTTATGAAATTTGCAGAAAAATGGATGGACCTGGAAAGTATTATACTAAGTGAGGTAACCCAGACCCAGAAAGCCAAGCGCCACATGTTCTCTCTCATATGTGGATCCTAGCTACAGATGACTGGGCTTCTGCATGAGAATGAAAATACTTAGTAGCAGAGGCCAGTAAGTTAAAAAGGAGACATAAAGGGAAGAGAAAGGAAGAGGGGAGGATACTTAATAGGTTGATATTGTATATATGTAATTACAATGATTGTAATGGGAGGTAATATGATGGAGAATGGAATTTCAAATGGGAAAGTGTGGGGGTGGGGAGGGAGGGAATTACCATGGGATATATTTTATAATCATGGAAAATGTTAATAAAAATTAAAAAAAAAAGAAAATAAGATAAAAAAAATTTTAAAAAGCAAAGTAGAGCTAACACAAATCAACAAGCTTTAATTTTCTTTCACCCAATATACTTAACTATTCCTAAATTAGCCAGCTGTAGGCAGATAAGGAAAAAAAGGGGGGAGGTGGGTAACAAATTGGCTCATGTTCTTACTTACAGATATTGCTGGGGAGAGCGTTATATTCCCTATAGATACTTTTAACTCATCCAAAGAAGCCATTGTGTGATGGGAGTTATTCGGGTGCACAGGCTTGATCTCTATCCGGTACTTCTTTGGTTCTTCATCTTCAGAGTCAGAATCACTAGATGAGTAGAAATGGTTCTCTTTGGTATGTGAACATCAGTTAAAGAATTAAGTTTAAGGCTGGAGAGATGATTTAGCAGCTGCCTGCAAAGCCAAAGAACCAATGTTCGACTCTCCAAGTCCCACATAAGCAAGACACACAAAGGTGAGGCAAATGCAAGGTTGCTTGTGCCCACTAGGTGGTACAAGCATCTGGAGTCTGATTGCACTGGCTGAGGTTCTGGCATGCCAAATGTCTCTCTCCCTCCCCCTCTAAAAAAAATGAAGTTTAAAGCCGGGCATGGTGGCGCACGCCTTTAATCCTAGCACTCGGGAGGCAGAGGTAGGAGGATTGCTATGAGTTTGAGGCCACCCTGAAACTACATACTTAATTCCAGGTCAGCCTGAGCTAGAGTGAGACCCTACCTTGAAAAAAAAAAAAAAAAAAAGTTCAGCTGGTTCCAGCACAAGTAACTCTTTAAATAAGTCATGGAAATTAAGCAGTTGTTCCCTCTGCATACCAAACTCAAGCCAAGTTAAAATGATGTTGGGTATAAGTGTGCTGGACTCCAACAATAGTATTTCTAAAGAATCAGAGGCAATAAAGCTTGAGTTGGGAAAAAAAAACAAACATTGAGCCAGGCATGGTGGCACACATCGTTAATCCCAGCATGCAGGAAGCAGACGTAGGAGAATCACTGTCAGTATGAGGCCAGACTGAAACTACAGAGTAAGTTCCTGGTCAGCCTGGGCTAGAGTGAGATCCTGACTTGAAAAAACGTTAAAAAAAAAATTGTTGGGCTAGGGAGATGGCTCAGTGTTTAAGAAACCTGCCTACAAAGCCTAATGACCAGGGTTTGATACCCCAGTACCAGTACCCACATAAAACCAAATGCACAAGGTGACACGTGCATCTTGACTGCCCTAATGTGCCTATTCATTCACTTTCTCTCCCTCCTTGTAAAAGTACGTGTGTGTGTGTGTGTGTGCATATGTATGTGTGTGTGTGTGTGTATGTATATATGTATAAATGTATATACTTAAAAAATATAGATACATATATATTAAAAAAAAATGTTAGCACAGCCAGGCGTGGTGGCACAATTCTTTAATCCCAGCACTCAGGAGGCAGAGGTAAGAGGACTGACATGAGTTCAATGTCACCCTGAGACTACACAGTAAATTCCAGGGCAGCCTGGGCTAGAGCCCCTACCTAAAACAAACAAACAAAAAATTGTCAACAGATAAGTATGTTATTTCTGTTGGGAAGATGGCGCAGTGGCTAAAAGCACTTGCTTGCAAAGACTGCCAATCAGGGTTCAATTCCCTAGTACCCATACCCATGTAAAGACAGATGCACAAGGTAGTGCATATACCTGGAATTCATTTGCAGAAGCAAGAGGATCTGGTGCACCCATACACATTCTCACACTCACTCATTCTCCCTCCCTCTCCCACTCTCTCTCTCTCCCTCCCTCCCTCCCTCTCTCTCTCTCTCTCTCTCTCTCTCAATCTGCTCCCAAACATAAAAATGTTTAAAAAATTTTTAATTTAAGAGGCTTTCCATATGATTTTAAAAAATTGCTTATTTGCTTATTTGAGGGAGAAAGAGGTGGGGGGGGGGGGGACGGACGAGAACAAGCACACCAGCGCCTCCAGCTTCTGCAAACAAGGTATGCAGCTCCTTGTGTACCTGGCTTACATGTGTGCTGGGGAATCGAACCAGATTCTTTAGGCTTCACAGGTAAACACTTTAATCACTAAGCCATCTCTGCGGCCCAGGATTGTCTTTTTATAACTTCTTAGATGCCCACATAATCTCTTAATAATAACCAAATAATGAAAGGATATCATTCTGATTTGCTTCTGGTTTGATACTATAACCTTCTTCATCTACATCTGGGATATTCTGTAGAAAAAAATGAAAGAATTATTACAAACACAACTCTGATTTCCAAAAATATTACAGACTAGCAAATTAAGAAGTAAATCGTTTTTAAAGTATCAACAGATGAGCAGAATTATTAACACAGTGAGCTTTGTAGGACACTTCATGCTTCACAGATCTGAAAACAGACTTGCAAAAAGGAACTGGAGAGGCCTCAGGCAAGAAAGTGGTTTTCACTCATAGACCCCCTCTCTCCCACCCCAGTTCTGCTGATGGCCATCTTCCGTGGGGTTACTGGTATTCATTGTGGGGACCAAGAGGCCTCTGTCAGTCTCTGTGGGAAGGCAGAGGTAAATATCTTTTTAAAATATTTTTATTTGTGGGCTGAGGCGGGAAAAGAAAGGGAGGGGAAAGGGATATATAGCATTATATGAGTACTGGAGAAGCAAACTCAGGCTGGTTTTGCATGCAAGTGCCTTTAACTGCTGAGCCATCCCCCAACTGTATTAATATATTATAAATTTACATGTTAAATCCACTGTAAAGCTCTACAAAAGGTTCACCCATTTTTTTAATTGTTTTTTTTTTTTTTCTGGGGAGGGGGTCAAAGTAAGGTTTTGCTCTGGCCCAGGCTGACCTGAAATTCACTATGTAGTCTCAGGGTAGCCTTGAACTCATGGCGATCCTCCTTACTCTGCCTCCTGGGTGCTGGGATTAAAGGTATGCACCACCATGCCCAACTTAATTGAAATTAAAAAAAAAAATTTATTATTTGACAGAGAAAAAAGAGGAGGGGAGAGAGAGAATGAAAGGGTGTGCCACGGCCTCCAGCCACTGCAAACGAACTCCAGAAGTGTGTGCCCCCTTGTGCATCTAGCTAATGTGGGTCCTAAGGAATCAAACCAGGGTCCTTTGGCTTTATAGGCAAGCACTTAACCACTAAGCCATCTCTCCAGCCCTTAATTGAAATTTTTAATTGAAAAAAAGACATGTATACCTCCAAGTTTACTGTAATACTATTTCTAATAGTCAAGTCATGCAATCAACCTAGGTACTATAAACAGATGAATGGATAAAGAACATCTAATAGACATACACAAGAGTTATTATTTCACCACAAAAAAATGAAACCTGGGCGTGGTGGTGCCACCCTGAGATGACATAGTGAATTCCAGGACAGCCTGAGCTAGAGTGAGGCCCTACCTTGAAAATCCAAAAAAAAAAAGAGAAAAGCCAAATTATTTCCTACTAAAATACATAAAAAATTTAGAAGGCATTCATAGAACATTTGATCCAAAAAACACCATTTGATCCAATCATAGGATGCATGTAAGAAAGTCAATCAACTATAATTGTGAATTTCTCTATTCTAAAATTTATACCTTAATTTATAAAAATGTTTAATACATTACACATTTATATTTACATATTTGAAGTATAAAATATGTATTTGAACAAGTTGAAAAAGGATGGCTGGGCATGGTAGTGCACATCTTTGATGCAGTAGGTTGAGGTAGGAGGATCACATGAGTTCAAGGCCAGCCTGGTGCTACAGAGTAAATTTTAGGTCAGCCTGGGGTAGCCTGAGACACTGCCTTGAAAAAAAGATGGAAAAAATGTATCATGTAAGCATTAAAAAAAAAAAGTATACCCAGGCATGGTGGTGCACTTGGGAGGCAGATGTATGAGGAACACTGTGAGTTCAAGGCCAGCCTGAGACTATACAATGAATTCCAGGTCAGCCCGTGCTACAACAAAACCCTACCTTGGAAAACAAAAACAACTATAAAAGGCCAAAGGCATTTAATATTAAAGAAAGTTTCAAACAAAATTAATAAAAGGGGAACACAGTTCTCTATGCAATTAGTCATGGAGAATTTATTTCTAGCACCCAAAACTGGAACTGAATCTATCTTATAATAGGTGAACAGTTACAGAAACTTGGGCCCATCTATGGACTACTACTCAGTAATAAAAAAGAATGAACTCATCATACAGACAACAACCTGGATCAATCTCCCAAGAATTGTGTAGTGTAAGTAAAAAAGCAAATCTCAAAAAGTTCCTATGCAATTTTCTGTTTTGAAAAATATTTGGGGCTGGAGAGATGGCTTAGCGGTTAAGCACTTGCCTGTGAAGCCTAAGGACCCTGGTTCGAGGCTCGATTCCCCAGGACCCACGTTAGCCAGATGCACAAGGGGACACACATGTCTGGAGTTCGTTTGCAGGGGCTGGAGGCTCTGGCACACTCATTCTCTCTCTCTTTCTCTATCTGTCTCTTCCTCTCTCTGTCTGTCACACTCAAATAAATAAATAAATAAATAATATTTTAACTTAGGGCCAGGCATGGTGACGCACACCTTTAATCCCAGCACTCAGGAGGCAGAGGTAGGAGGATCGCCATGAGTTCGAGGCCACCCTGAGACTCCATAGTGAATTCCAGGTCAGCCTGGGCTAGAGTGAAACCCTACCTCGAAAAACAAATATATTAATATATAAATATATAAATATATATATATATATATATATATATATATTATTTAAAGAGATAGCTTAGCAGTTAAAGCACTTGCCTGCAAAAGGACCCAGGTTCAATTCTCCAAGACCCACATGAGCCCTGGTGCATCCACTCTCTCTTTCAAAAATAATTTTTTTAATATTTTACTTGAGAGAGAATGAATGAGTGTGTCAGGGCCTCTAGCCACTGCAAATGAACTCCACATGCATCTGGCACCTTGCACATCAAGCTTTATGTAGATTCTGAGGAATCAAATATAGGCTTTTTATTTTTTTGGTTTTTTGAAGTAAGGTTTCACTCTAGCCCAAGCTGACCTGGAATTTACTATGTTCTCTCAGGGTGGCCTCAAACACAGCAATCTTCCTATCTCTGCCTCCCAAGTGCTGGGATTAAAGGCATGCGCCACCACACCTGGCTCTATAGTATGGTTTTGAAAGATGCCACCAAGAGGAAAAAGGATGATAATAGCTGGGCATGGTGGTGCATGCAGTGTAATAGTCAACCAACAGAATGTCAACCAACAGAATGTTCATAATCTGCTTAATTGGGGATAATTAATGGCTAAAAGAACACAAAAAGCAATTTACACTTCCTTGATTAACTTTCAAAAGATGTGGTTGTGCATGTCCTTAATCCTAACACTCAGGAAGCAGAGATAGGAAGACTGACATGAGTTCAAGACCACCCTGAGACTACAGATTGAATTCCAGGTCAGCGTAAGCTAGAATGAGACCCCACCTCGAAAAACCAAAAATAAAAAAATTGTAAAAAAGACGTGGTTCCTCTATATTTAAAAAACAAAACAAAACAAAAAGTGCTGAGCATGGTGGCATATGAATTCCAGCACTGGAGAGGCAGAGATAGAAGAACTGTTATAAATTCGAGGCCAGCCTGGCACCACAGAGTAAGCTTCAGATCAGCCTGGGCTAAAGTGAGATCCTACCTTAAAGAAACACATTAAAAATTACACATGTATAAGAGAACCAAGCATGGTGAAGCACACACACCTTTAAACCCAGCACTCAGGAGGCTGAAGGAGGAGAATCACCTGGAGTTTGAGACCAGACTGGCTACACAGTGAGTTCCAAATCAGCCTGATACCTCAAAACAAACAAAAGAGGGTACACAACAAAGTGAACAGTAATTTACCCCAAGACAGTCTATTGATGTTTTTAAGTATTAACTAGTAAGATAAGGTCATATGTAGCTAATAATAATGGATCATGAATTCAAAAACCAAAAAAAAACCGTTAAAGTCGCTGGGGGTAGTGGCACACGCCTTTAATCTCAGTACTCCAGAGGCAGAGGTAGGAGGAGCACTGTGAGTTCAAGGCCATTTTGGGACTACAGTATAAATTCTAGGCAGTCTGGGCTACAGTGAGCCCCTACCTGGGGAAACAAATGAAAGTCTACTTTTCCTTCCAACCAGATCATCATTGTCATCTTTCTGCCCAAAGGCAACCACAATTAAGTGTCTTGTAAATTCATTCTTTACAAAAAAAAAAAAAAAAAAAAAAAAGATAACACCTTTACCGACACTACATATTTATATATTTTTAAAAGCAGCAATCACAGCCAGGTATGGTGGCACATTAATCCCAGCACTGGGGGGAAGAAGAGGGAGTGAGAGGAAGATCGCCATGAGTTTGAGGCCATCCTGAGACTACTGAACGAATTCCAAGTCAGGCTGAGCTAGAGTGAGACCTTACCTTGAAAAACCAAAAGACAGCAATCATTTAAAAGACCATACTTTTTTTCTTTTTAAATGCAAGAGACGAGAGCAAGAGAGAAAGAGAATGAGAGAACTGGCATGCTATGGCCTCCAACCACTGCAATCGAACGCCAGACACGTGCACACCTGGTGTGCATTTGCAACCTTGTGCCTGTGCCACCTTATACATCTGGCTTATATGGGACCTGGAGAGTCGAACAAAGATCCTTAGGCTTCACAGGTAAGCACCTTAACCACTAAGCCATCTCCCCAGCCGAACCATACTTTTTCTTTTTTAACATTTTATTTACCTATTTTACTTATTTATTTTGAGACAGAGAAGGAAGGAAGAAGAAAGAGAATGGGCACACCAGGGCCTCCAGCCACTGCAAAAGAACTCCAGACAGTATTTTCCATATAGGTACACTGGTCAACCTAATTCTTTATAACATCAGACTATTATTCCAATCAAGTGAATGTTTAATACCTTGTCTAGCCAGTTCTCGTTTTTAAAACTTATTTTTAATTTTTTAGAGAGACACACACAGAGATAAAGAGAGAGAATTGGTGCCCCAGGGTCACAGCCACTGAAATCTCCAGACGCTTGCACCACCTAGGGGGCATATGTGACCTTGCACCTGCCTCACCTTTTATGTGTCTGGCTTACATGGAATCTGGAAAGAGATCAAACATGGGTCCTCAGGCTTCATAGACAAGTGCCTTAATCGCTAAGCCATCTCTCCCAGCCCCAGTTCTCATTTTGATGAATGCTTTGATAGTCAAATTTTTTTCCAACATAATGCACGCATAAAATTGAAGTAAGTGGGCTGAAGAGATGGCTTTGTGGTTAAGTGCTTGCTTATGAAGTCTAAGGGCCCCAATTAGCCAGATGCACAAAAGGGTGCATGTGTCTGGAGTTCATTTCCAGAGGCTAGAGGCTCTGGAGTGCCCATCCTCCCCCTGCCCCCATCTCCATAAATAAATAAAAAAATTTTAAAAATTGAAATAAGCATCTATCTTTCTCTTCTCTATTTATGCATATACCTCAATTGATAGGACATATGTGTACATTGTAGACAGAAAATTTTATATCTACCACCACACAGTAAATTGCTAGCAGATTACAGGATCAAAAAGAATGTATACTTATTTTTTGAGGCAAAAGCATCAGACTATCAAGATAACAGACTGTATCAATTTATACTTACACCAACAGCATGAAAGTATCAACACTTTTGCCAATATAATGAAAGACCATTTTTCACTTGTTTCATTTTACATCAGTTCTGAATAACACTTATTATAGTTATTCATTACTTTTAATATTTCTTTATATGAAAATTGCCTTTTTAATGTTTTATTTTGTTTTAGTTTGGTTTGGTTTTGTTTCTCAGGGTAGGGCCTCGCTCTAGCCCAGGCTGACCTGGAATTCACTATGCAGTTTCAGGCTAGCTTCAAACTCACAATGATGCTCCTACCTCTGTCTCTTAACTGCTCAGATTAAAGGTGCACACCACCACACCTGGCTGAAAACTGCTTGTTTTGATCTTGTGTTTTTTCCTTCTAAGCACTTGTTTAATTTCTGTACTGATTTGTATAAATGTGTTAGAAAGGGAAAATTAATTAATTAATTTGGAATGAAAGGTAACTAGCACTTTGTTGAAAATATCTTGCAAATATGCTCTGCCAATGTGGTGATATAAAACCTTGTATGACATATTTTCTCTAACTATACAAAGTTTTCATTTGTAAACAAATATATCGATTTTTTCTTACATGGCATTGGGATACTATGTTCTCTTTAGCCATTTCCTAATTCAAATAAGTCCTACCTAAAGTCTAAACTTGGGTAACATTTGTCATTTCCAAATAATATCAAATAAACAACAAAAAATTAAAACATTCTAGTTAAGGGAGTATATATAAAGCTTGAAATACTGAAGAATTTTATTCAATTTTGTAACCAAATTAGTGTTATAAATAGTTAACTCCAAAATATGACTCATGCTGAGCTATTGTAAGTGATAAACACATCTCCTGATTCTATGTTAACTAGTCAACCAAGAAGTCAAGCAGATGGCAAGATAAATGGTACAACTCAAAAAATAACTGATGATTTTCAACTCCAATACACATTATAAAAAAGCCTATTTCTTTAATTTTCATATAAATTTATCTCAAAAATCATAACTTTTGGGATGGAGAGATGGCTTAGCAGTTACGCGCTTGCCTGTGAAGCCTAAGGACCCTGGTTCGAAGCTCAATTCCCCAGGACCCACGTTAGCCAGATGCACAAGGTGGCGCACGCATCTGGAGTTCGCTTACAGTGGCTGGAAGTCCTGAAGCGCCCATTCTCTATCTCTCTATATCTGCCTCTTTCTCTGTCACTCTCAAATAAATAGATAAAAATAAACAAAAAATTTCAAAAAAATCTTAACTTTTTAACTCAAAAGTCAAAGTGCAAAATAAAAACACTAGTTACCTAAATTATATAAAATACAATGTTTCACAAAATATTTTTAATTTTTTATTTTGACACATAACAAAAAAGAGCAAGACATTTGGGGATAAAAGAAAACAATACAAGCAAGAACAATAAAAGAGTTGCAACTCCCACATTTATCAACATAACCAGTGTCTAATAAACAGGCTGACAAATATATCTAAACACTACTTTCAGAATGTGGTAAGGTAATTTTCCACTACTTCCCCTGGGAACTCCATTTGATATCTTCTTTAATTTTACATAAAGAAATACATTTAACCAAAACATTCTAAAATCAGCACAAAGAATACAAAACAATACTGCTACTACTATTCCTGAAATGATTCTCGCTTACATGAAACACAAATTCATGAACAGATAACACTATCTTTTAATAGAGCTAAGACAAAATTAGTAAAAATACAATTAAAATTAAAGAGTATAGGGCTGGAGAGATGGTTTAGCAGTCAAGGCACTTGCCTGCAAAGCCAAATGACCCAGGTTCAACTCCCCAGGACCCACGTAAGCCAGATGCACAAGGGTTGCACACATCTGGAGTTCATTTGCAGTGGCTGGAGGCCCTTGCATGCCCATTCTCTCTCTCTCTCTCTCTCTCTCTCTACCTGCCTGTTTCTGTATCTCTATCTCTCCCCCTCTCTCTCTCTCTCTCTCTTTCTCTCTCTCTCTCTCAAATAAATAAAAACTAAAATTTAAAAAAATATATTAAAGGGTACAGATCTTTTGTTATCTTGTTTCCCACCCCAAAAAAGCATGTTGATATGGAACTATTTGAAGTAAAACTACAATGTTCCTTTGTCAAAGATATTGACATATTGCTAGGTAAGCATAAGACAATGTAGAACTAAAAAAAGGAATCTTTAAAATAATTTTCCTAGTGAATTTATAACATGGTTAGTACTTTTCATTGACAGAAGACTGGCAAATCATTCAAATATGACAGGGTTGTTTCTATTGAAAACAGCTAATTTAAATTGTTATCAAAGTTAAATCTACTTACAAGTGAATCTGCATCAGGGCATTCCCTATTAAAACAAACAAAATATCAGAAATATTGAATTATTAAAAATATCTGCTAATTATAACAAATTTAAAATATTTACCTAACATTTAAACAGTACTTTTATTTGACCTCTCCAAAAATATTTAGACAAATCCAATCATGAAAGTTAAAATATAACAACTTATTTTAAGATTCAAAAATAGGCATTCTTATACCCATAATATCTGATAAAACACCAACAGTTTACACATATTCTAAAAATGACTTGTCAAGGTTCTTCTTTTCTAGAAATACACTTCTAGATTATACTGATGAAGTTTCTGGTTCTACAAGGTTTTCTAGTAGCTTTTTATTCAAATAAATTTGTATTTCTTTTTAACCCAAAACCATCCCATAAAAAACAAAGCTCTTAGCGGGGAGTGGAGGTGCACGCCCTTAATCCCAGCACTCAGAAGGCAGAAGTAGGAGGATCGCTGTAAACTCAAGACCACACTGAGACTTGATAGTGAATTCCAGGTCAGCACGGGCTAGAATGAGACTCTACCTGGGGGGGAGAGGGCTTCACATGGTCATGAATATGCATGTAATCCCAGTCTTGGTCAGAAAAATCACTGGCACTTTCTAGTCAGACAGGAAAAAAAAACAGCAGTTTAAGGTTCATTGAGAGAGACTGCCTCAAGAAAATATGGAGATAAGAGAGAAAAAAACATGTGCCATTCTCCTTTGGCCTCCATGCATGCAGTCGTGAGGTACATGCATATGTACACAATCACACATGCACAAAGACAGAGGGGTAACTGCAACCCCAATGTGTCTTTATATGTACTTTAAGAAGGCCAGATGCAACCTCCTCCCTGTGGACCAGCTGACAGAAAGCTGGAAAGGCTATGCTGCATGCAGCCCTATAGGAGAGGAAAAAGTCATCTATGATGGTAAACAGCAGTAAGCATTGCAAGCTTTAAGACTGACCTGCCAGGCCAAATGTGCCAAACAGTGCAATAGTGGCATGTCTGTTATGGAAGAAACCAACCACTCTTTAAGTGCACCAAAGGCCTGCTCCAGGGGAGGGAATACATGCCTGGTCTGAAAACCGAAAAGCCTATGGTGGGTGAGGTCATGAGCCCTAGGGGAGTTAACAACTGCAGCTATCTAGCTAAATGCATATATTCTGCCCACTAAACTGCCCTCTAAGCACTTTTCTAAATGTCTATACCCATAAAACAACTCTCACTTTTGGCTAGAGAAGCTTCTCTTTTCAGATAGCAGTGACCACTGGGATGACTCAAAAGGCGCCACAGCACTAAGAAGTGTCAGTGTACTGTTTAGCACTGAGACTTCTCTATCACACCCTCCAAGGCTCAGGGTCCATTGTGGAAGAGGTAGCAGAAAGAATGTAAGAGCCAAAGGCAGGGTAGGACTGCTTACAATGCAGTCTTCCAGACACAAAATGGCCTGGAGAACCATGCCTGGTACTACCTACATAAGATCTTCATAATAAGAGGAAAAGAGGATGACATCAAAACAAAAGAGACTGAGAGGGGGAGGGGATATGATGGAGGCTTGAATTGTGAGGGGAAAGTGGAGTCGGGAGGGAATAATCATTTGTCTATGAATTTTTTTCTTTTTTGTTTTTGAATTTTCAAGGTAGGGTCTCACTCTGGCCCAGGCTGACCTGGAATTAACTACATAGTCTCAGGGTGTCCTCAAACTCACGGTGGCCTCAAACTTGCAGTGATCCTCCTGCCTCTGCCTCCCAAGTGCTGGGATTAAAGGTATAGGATACCATGCCTGGCTATAATTTTTTTTTTTTTAATGTGGAAAAAAAAGGACAAATGCAAGCTGGGCATGAAGGTCCAAGCCTTTAATCTCAACACCTGGGAGGCAGAAGTAGGAAGCTAGTTTTGAGTTCAAGACTAGCCTGAGACTATACAGTGTATTTCAGGTCAGCCTGGGCTACAGCAAGACCCTACCTCAAAAAAAAAAAAAAATCAAACAAAAGAAAAGCAAGAACTTTTGCAAACTTGGTTTAAAGGAGAACTGAGCCCACTGATGAGACACCATGAGCAAGGCCCATGCTCCTGAGCTGAAGAAACTGATGGACAAGAAGTTATCATTGAAATTAAATGGTGGCAGACATGTCCAAGGATACTGTGGGGAATTGATCCCTTTATGAATCTTGTAATCAATGAATGTGTGGAAATGGCAACTAGTGGGCAGCAGAATAATATGGGGATAGTGGTCAAGGCATCATTATGTTGGAAGCCTCGCAACAAGTCTAAACAATGGCTTTTCAGACAAATGCATGTGCCCTCATCAAAAGACCTATTTTACTACTGATGTGAAATCAGATCATGTACATTTCCATATTAAACTTCTTGCTTAAAAAAGGGGGAGGAAGCTGGGCATGGCGGCATATGCCTTTAATCCCAGCACTCAGGAGGCACAGGTAGGAGGATAGATGTGTGTTTGAGGCCACCCTGAGACTACATAGTGAATTCCAGATCATCCTGGGCTAGAGCAAGATCCTACCTCAGGGAAAAAAAAAAAAAAAAAAAATAAAGAAAGAAAGAAAAAGAAAGGGGGGGGTACTAGAGAAATGGCCCAGCAGTTAAGGTACTTATTATGTGCAAAGCCTACCAGGGTTCAGTTCCCCAGTACCCACATAAAGTCAGATGCACAAAGTGGCACATGCATCTGGAATTCATTTGCAGTGGTTAGAGGCCCCGGAATGCCCATTGTCCTAATCTGTCTGTCTTCTATCACTTTGTTTTCAAATATATAAATAATTAATTTTTTTTAAAAAAAGCTAGCCAGGCATGGTAGCACAGACCTTTAATTCCAAAACCTGGGAGACAGAGATAAGAGAATGGCCCTGAGCTCTAGGCCATTCTGAGACTACATAATGGATTACAGGTCAGCCTGGACTACAGTGAAACCTAACCTTGAAAAACCAAAACAATAAAAAAATACAAAGGACAGAAGTAAGGGTGTGTCTATAATCCCAGTTACCAGGCAGGGAAAGAGAGGCAGGGAACCACATGAATAACAGCCTGGACAGAATAGCACAAGTATCATCTCAAAAAAAAAGTCACTTAACTCTGCAAATTTTTTTTTAATTTTATTTATTTATTTATTTGAGAGTGACAGACACAGATAGAAAGACAGATAGAGGGAGAGAGAGAATGGGCGCACCAGGGCTTCCAGCCTCTGCAAACGAACTCCAGACGCGTGCGCCCCCTTGTGCATCTGGCTAACGTGGGACCTGGGGAACTGAACCTCGAA
Organism: Jaculus jaculus; assembly: GCF_020740685.1. Taxonomy (NCBI): domain Eukaryota; kingdom Metazoa; phylum Chordata; class Mammalia; order Rodentia; family Dipodidae; genus Jaculus; species Jaculus jaculus. The sequence goes on from NC_059115.1 coordinate 56,990,876, forward strand.
CCGGGGTCCTTAGGCTTCACAGGCAAGCGCTTAACCGCTAAGCCATCTCTCCAGCCCCAAACTCTGCAAATTTTAAACTGCAACTTCTTTACTGATAGATACGAAAATAACCTTTGCATACTTTGAGGAAATATCACAGAAAGGGCACAATAACAAAAATCTTTATCCTGGGCCAAATGTGGTAGCACACGCTTTTAATCCCAGCACTTGCAGGGCAGAGGTAGGAGGATCACTGCCAGTTCAAGGCCACCCTGAGACTTCAGAGCGAATTCCAGGTCAGCCTGAGCCAGAGTGAGAACCCACCTCCAAAGACTAAATAAATAAATAAATAAATAAATAAATAAATAAAAACCTCAATCCTAGAAAAATCAAATCAAGTTAGAATAATTCTTATTCTTTGAAAAATGACACATTTTGAGTATAAAATGTTAAAGTTCTATACACTTTATTCTCTGCTTTAAGGCAGAACTCTCAGATCTTGTGATAAGGCACCCACCTATCTGTCTGCTTTCAGAGTCAACTATATGAGACCAGAACAGAAAATGATGCCCCTGGGAGAGCAGGAGCTGACTGGTCCAGTCTTCTAATTACTGGCATCAAAAAGAGGCATGCCAAGAGTTTCCAGCATTTCAAGAAAAGGGAACTCAAACATTTTTTTCTAACAAAAAATGTGAAAGGCAGCAATGATGGTGTAACGGCTTAAGCACTGGCTTTCGGCTCTTGTGTTTCTGGCTGATAAAAAATATCCCCCCCCCCCCAAAAAAAAAATCCCAACATCAAGAGGCATGGTGGTACACACCTACACGGAAACAAAATAATTGCCTAAGCCGATGACTCAAGACCAGCTCAGACAACATAGCAAAACCCTGTCTCCAGAGAAAAAGGAAACCATTCTAATATTCTAAAGGCTTAATGATTCCATGGGAAACTACTGATTATTAAGTTTCTAAAGCACAGCATGTAAAAATACATACCTATTAAATGAATAATAGTGAAAACAAGACATAAAAATATTTTAAGGAGCCGGGCGTGGTGGCACACGCCTTTAATCCCAGCACTCGGGAGGCAGAGGTGGGAGGATTGCCATGAGTTCAAGGCCACCCTGAGATGACAGAGTTAAATTCCAGGTCAGCCTGGACCAGAGTGAGACCCTACCTCGAAAAACCAAAAAAACAAAACAAAACAAAAATATTTTAAGGGAGCTGGGCATGGTGGCACACGCCTTTAATCCCAGCAGAGGTAGGAGGATTGCCTTGAGTTCAAAGCCACCCTGAGACTACATAATGAATTCCAGTCAGCCTGGGCTAGAGCAAAACCCTACCTCTGTCCCCCGCCAAGAAAAAAATTAAGGAGCTAGAGAGATGGTTCAGCAGTAAAAGGTGCTTTTTTTTTGGGGGGGGGAGGTTTGGTTTTTTCAAGTAGGGTCTCTGGCCCAGGCTGACCTGAAATTCACTATGGAGTCTCAGGGTGGCCTGGAACTCAAAGCGATTAAAGGTGTGCGCCACCACGCCCAGCTTAATTTTTTTGATTTTTTGAGGTAGGGTCTCAACTCTAGCTCAGGCTGGCCTGGAACTCACTATGTAGTCTCAGGGTGGCCTCTAACTCACAGTGATTCTTCTACCTCTGCCTCCCAAGTGCTGGGATTAAAGGCATGCAATACCATGCCCAGCTAAGAAAGCCTGATAGCCTATGTTTGATTGCCAAGTACCCAGGTAAAGTCAGACACACAAAGTGGTACATACATCCTGAAGTATGTAGGGACAAGAGGCCCTAGTGCATCCATTCTCATTTTTTCTTTCTCTGTTTGCAAATTAATAAATAGTCTTTTTTTTTTTTTTTTTGGTTTTTAGTGGTAGGGTCTCACTCTAGCTCTGGCTGACCTAGAAGTCACTAGGTAGCCTCAGGGTGGCCTCGAACTCAGAGTGATCCTTCTACCTCTGCCTCCTGAGTGCTGAGATTAAAGGTGTACACCACCACGCCTGGCTTGACATATATTTTAATAAATAAAAATATTTTTTAAGGGCTGGAGAGATGGCTTCACAGTTACAGCATTTGCCTGTAAAGCCAAAGGACCTCGGTTCAATTCCCCAGGACCCACATAAGCCAGCAGATACACAAAATGGTACGTGCGTCTGGAGTCCATTTACAGTGGCTGGAGGCCCTGGTGTACCCATTCTCTCCCTCCCTCCCCCCCCCCCGCCTCTCTTTCACACTGTTAAGTAAATAAAATACTTAAATATATATATATTTAAATGGGCTGGAGAGATGGCTTAGCAGTTAAGGATGCAAAGTCTAATGAGCCAGGTTCAATTCCCCAGTACCCATGTAAAGCCACTGCATCTGGAGTTCATTTGCAGCAGCTAGAGGTGCTGGAATGCCCATGCCCATTCTCTCTCCTACAAAACAACCCCTTCAAAAAATGCTTAAGAAGGGGCTGGAGAGATGGGCCTTCAGTTAAACACTTGCTTGCAAAGCCTGATGGCCCAGGTTTGATTCCCTAGTTCCCACATAAAGCCAGATGCACCAGGTGGTTAATGTTTCTAGGTTTGCTTACAGCAGTAGAGGCTGTGACATGCCCCATACCCACTTTTTGTTTGCCTCTTTCTCTTGCTCTCAAATAATTTTTTTTAAATGCTGAAGAAACCATTTGCTGAAAAGTTGGTAATCATAAATACAAATCACTTTGCAACTGGTGTTAATTTTTTGACCAAATACCACTTAGAGGAAGGAGAAGAGACAGGCATTTAGAATGTGAGACACTGTATAGAACCTCAGCTACAAGGAACAGAGAACCAGGTAGAAGATTAAAATGCCTGAAGTGGGCTAAAGAGATGGAATAGTGGTTAAGGTGCAAAGCCTGAGGACCCAAGTTCAAATGTAAAGTCAGATGCACAAAGTGGTGCATGCATCTGCAGTTTGTTTGCGGTAGCTAAGAAGCCCTGGTGTACCCATTCCCTTTCTCATTCTGTGTGTGTGTGTGTGTGTGTGTGTGTGTTTCTTCTGTCTCTCACTAAGTGTAAGTAAATAAATAAAGTAAGTCATGGGCCATTAGTTGCATTTATCATTTTATAAAAAGAAAAGTATCTTAAAGTCTTAATTTCAAAACACTACAGTTTTTAACTATAATTTCCTAAAACTTTAAAGTAGTTAATAAAAAAGTGAATATTATAAACTAAAATTAGAGAAACTAGCAAATTCAGTTACTCTAAATGACCAATTTTTTTAGTTTAAATATGCACTTTCAGTATTTTACAAAAGACTCTTTTCTTTCCAGATTGAAAACAACTCTTATTCATTATATATTTGCAGACTTTGGGCAATATATAAATTACTTACACAGATTCTGCATCCTTTTCCTTTTTAATTATTCCTGGCAAAGCAAAAGTCTTTCTTTTCCTTGGTTTTATGCCTTTAAAATAAATGCATATTGTCACAGAAACATAATTGTTCCTCATAAATATATAAAAATTTTGAGTATTTAGACAAATTTGTTCTAAGTATTAACATAAACCTTGGATGAAAAACAAAAGCATCTCTAGCAGTGGTGGCATGTACCCACAGTGAGGCTGAGGCAGGAGGACTGTAAGCTTATGATCAAACTGTGCTTCACAGCAAGACTGCCCTCTCCCCATGCTCCTCCTCCACCCCCTTGCAAAAGAGTCAGGGGTGGTGGTGCACACCTTTAATCCCAGCACTCGAGGCAGAGTGAGGAGGATCGCTGTAAATTACAGGCCACCCTGAAGCTATACAGTGATCTTCAGGTCAGCCCTGGCTAGAGTGAGGCCCTACTTTGAAAGAAACAAACAAAACCCCACAGATGGATACATAAGTTAAAATGATTATAGCACATTCATTTAATAAAATTCTCTTCCTTTCTAGTATGTTCCCCCTACATAACCTCAGGCAAAATAAGCATATAGAGATATCTTAAAACTTCAAGGAAAGTACACCATTCATTTTATTAGATTTGTTACAAATACAGGTCAGGGCTGGAGAGATGGCTTAGCATTGTCAAGGCATTGCCTGCAAAGCCAAAGGACACAGGTTTGAAAGCCCAGGACCCACATAAACCAGATGTACAAGGTGGTGCGTATGTCTGGAGTTTGTTTGCAGGGCTACAGGCTCTGGCATGCCCATTCTCAATCTCCTTTTCTCTCTCTCAAATAAATAAATAAATAAAATATCTTAAAAAAAAAAAACAAATACAGGTCGAATCACGTTCCTTGTGTATAGGATCATAAAATGTGTTATTTTAAGCAAAAGATTTATTAGAAATATAACATGAAAAATGTATATCATATTTTTGTGTCTATATATTACCTCTAATACAATATTATAATGGATCCAGCCATCTTTGTTCTTCCTAACACATCAGTTCTTCCTCTTCTATATGACAAATTATTTTTCAAAGGTCACAGATACTAGTAATTACTGAAAGAACTTAGCACTTAAGTTTTATTAGCTGCTAATTTAATCTGAGAGGTAAGAAGCAAGAAACCTTGGGTCACTTAAGAACCACTCACTTTACTGGTAAGGAATTTCAAGGGTTTTGTTTTTGTTCTTAACTCAGAATAAGAATCTAGGTATCTACGCTGGGCATGGTGGTGCACACCTTTAATCCCAGCACTCAGGAGCCAGAGGTAGGACTGCCATGAATGAGTTTGAGGCCACCCTGAGACCCCACAGTGAATCCCAGGTCAGTTTGGGCTAGAGTGAGACCCTACCTCGAAAAACCAATCATCATCATCATCATCATCATCATCACCTAGGTGTCTAGTGGGCCCACTAACAGGCAAGGCTAAGGCTCTAAACTATGTATATGTACTACATAATATTTTAAAAACCAACTACCACTTTATAGGTAATTTTTAATTGTCCTCATTTTACAATAAAGAATTAAAGTTGGAGAGCTGGGTGTGGTGGTATACGCCTTTAATTCCAGCACTAGGGAGACAAAGGTAGGAGGACCGCCATGAGTTCAAGACCACCCTGAGACTACGTAGTAAATTCCAGGTCAGCCTGGGCCACAGCAAGACCCTACCTTGAAAAACTTAAAAAAAAAAAAAAAGAAAGAAAGAAAGAAACAGAATTAAAGTTGGGTTGGGGAGACAGCTCAGCAGTTAAGGGAGCATGCTTGTAAAGCCTATTGGCCCAGAGTTTGACTCTCAAATACCCACACAAAGCCACAAAGTGGCACAAACATCTGAAGTTAATCTGCAGCAGCAGGAGACCCTGACACACTCATAGTGAGTCTCTCAAACAAATAAATAAACAAGCAAAAAGAATTTTTTTTAAGTTTAGAGAAATAGCTATTCCTCTCAAATGGCTAGTGAGTACAAGTGCCAAGGCCTAAGGGCTGATAACTCAAAAATAAATTTATCACTTTTAAAAACAAAAAAAGTGGGGGCTAGAGAGATGGCTTAGTGGTTAAGCACTTGCCTGTGAAGTCTAAGGACCCTGGTTCGAGGCTGATTCCCCAGTACCCAAATAAGCCAGATGTACAAGGTGGCCTATACATCTTGTGTTCATCTGCAGTAGCTGGAGGTCCTGATGTGCCTATTCTCTCTCTCTCTCTCTGCTTCTTTCTCACTCTGTCACTCTCAAATAAATAATTTAAAAAATTAAAAAATATTTTAAAAATAGCAAAAAGTATTATTTTCTAATGATCTCTAGCTACAAAAATACATAAAATATGAACAAAAACAGCAAGCGTCTCAGATTTCAGTCTAAGAGTCAGGCTGGCTGTGGACTCTTCCTCCAAGTCCACACTCATCACCTATTTTGAATGATGGTAATATTAACATTAACATATAATTTCACTATTAAATGAAAGGCTATCCACTCCAGAATAACCACTATACTATAGACTGATACGAAGTAATGAATTCTACACTTGTGACATTAGAAAGAAAAAAAATGGATGGCAAGAGAGAAAACAATCTCAATGCATATTTGAAAATAAGGACATACTTGTTTCATCTTTTAGAATATATTTCTCAAGCTGAGGGTGTGGCTCAGTAGTAGAGCAATTGCACAGAACATGTGAGGACCTGGGCTCAATATTCTGGACTATGAAATATATATTTTAACACTATGCAAATAATAATGGGTAACAGCTCCTTCATTTGTTAAAGGAACAGAAAACTAGCTACATTGTGAGGTAGCACATTATTAGCAGTTAACTCACCTTCAACTGCACTAGCAGGATCACACTCTTCAAATTCAATAGGACCTAGGTAAGGAAAGAACAATTTCTATTAGAAAACAATTATCAGATAAATCGCAGTAGAATAGGCCCTTTTAAAAATCTTTTAAAATTTAGCCGGGCATGGTGGCGCACACCTTTAATCCCAGCACTTGGGAAGCAGAGGTAGGAGGATCACTGTGAATTCAAGGCCACCCTGAGACTCCATAGTGAATTCCAGGTCAGCCTGGGCTAGAGTGAGACCATACCTCAAAAAAAAAAAAAAAAAAAAACTTAAAATTTGAACTGACAAAAGGACTGAATATGTAGCTCAATTGATAGAATGTTTGCCTGGCATGCATGAAGCCCTGGGTTTGTTCCCCAAAACAGTGTAAACCAAGTGCAATGGTACACATTAGTGATTCCAACACTTAAGAGGGTAGAGGCAGGAAGTTCAAGATCATCCTCACCTGCTAAAGGCCAGCCTGGGCTACTGAAACCCTGTCTCTAAAAAGAAAAAATGACATCTTTTTTAATTATCCTATAATGATACAGCATTAGAACACCCAATGTTACTAATAGCAAATTAAAATACCAATAATTTTTGTTACTTTCTTTTTTTTTGTTTTTAGTTTTCTTTTTTGTTTGTTTTTGAAATAGAATCTCACTCTAGACCAGGTTGACTGGGAACTCAACTCTGTGGCTCAGGCTGGCCTCAAATTCACAGGATCTTCCAACCTCAGCCTCCCAAGATCTGGGATGAAAGGCGTGCATCAACATGATAGACTTAAAATATGATTAACTTTTTATTTTCTATTTTTTTCAAGGTAGGGTCTTACTTTAACACAGGCTAACCTGGATCTTTGTAATTCTAGACTGGCCTCAAACTCACAACAATCCTCCTACCTTTTCCTCCCAAGTGCTGGGATTAAAGGCATAAGCCACCACACCCGACAATAATTTTTTTAAATATTTTGCTCTTATTTATTTATTTGAGAGAGAAGAGGACAGAATGGGCACACCAGGGCCTTCAGATGCTGCAAAAGAAATCCAAACACATGTGCAACCTTGTGTATTTGGCCGACATGGGTCCTGGGGAATCAAATGTGGGTCCTTTGGCTTTGTAGGCAAGTGCCTTAACTGATAAACCATCTCTCCAGCCCAACAATAAAAATTTTTAATTAAATAATTCTAACTGAAAAAAAAACTGATACTAGCCAACTATAATCACAATAATTTACTAACAACACTTTTTAAAAAAAATTTAAATTTATTTGAGAGAGAAAGAGGCAGAAAGAAAGAATAGGCATACGAGGGCCTCCAGCCACTGCAAATGAACTCCAGACACATGTGCCACCTTGTATGTCTGGCTTACGTGGGTCCTGGGGAATTAAACCTGGGTCCTTTGGGTTGCAGACAAATGACTTAACTGCTAAATCATCTCTCCAGCCCCACTAAAAACCCTTTATATGTGATACTACCCTGAGAAACCAGATTTAAGGAATTACATTTCCTTAATGTGAATAAAGCTGCTCTCAGAAGGAGTATGTTATGAGATTCCAGTGCCAGGGATGAGCTACCTTTCAATGAGTTTTTGGTCAAGGAGGCTACAAAGACCCCTAAAACAACATGTGCTATTGTCATTGTTCTTAGTTGCCCACAAAAACTAGATGGTAAGCCCTATCACTGAAGACACGTTTCCATTATAGGCTGTAGAAAAACTAAGCTGGAAATGAGCAAAAAACTTCCTTCCTGTCAGCTAGCTTTCTTCATACCAGTGGGTGCCATGCAAGCTGCAAAGGAGAAAAGCATCAATGGCCCTTCGTAACTATGAACGCTGTGCAGCTTATAACCAACCTGCCAGGCAAGATATGCCACTGATGCAATTGTGACATAACTGTAATGGGAGTAACCAACCTCTCCAACTCCACCTAAGGCCCACTCCAGAGGAAAGAATTCATGTCTGTTACTGTAAACCTGGCCAAGAGTCTATGGTTAGGGACAAAAGCCCTAAGGGGAAACCTACTATTGTTATTATGCTGGCTGGGCAGCATGCCAAACTACTTTCTAAATATCTATTTGTTCCCATAAGTTGTTATTGCTTCAATCAGAGAAGTTTCCTATTCCAATGGGCAGAGGCTAATGCATAGCTGGCAAAACTGCTGAGAACAAGTGACTGCTGAAGGCTCAGCCTCAAACAAGACACCTAAACCACCCTCCAAGGCTCAGGGAATTTCACTGAAGAGTGGAAAGAATGTAAAAGCAGGAGACAGGGAACAGGGAGGAGGGCTTGCAAAAGGCTGTCTTCTGAATACAACATAGTCTTAAACTCATGAATCCACAGCAGCTGGGTTTCCTGACCATGATTAAGCCTGTCAATATTTCATCATGGATAGGGGAAGACTCTACACCTCCCAGAGTAGTGCTAACAGTTGCTGAGAGAGGGAAGTTCATATTCATCAGTGATGTAGACACTGGCAAGTTGCCCATTCCAAAGTAAATAACCTTCCACCCCGAATCATGCAAATAACCCTAATTAATTCACGGGATCAAAACAAAAAGGCATGAAAGTAAAATGGGGACTAATGGAGAAGAAGGTGGTATTGGAGAGGGATAAGAGGAGGTCATGTATGGACTGAGATCAAAATAGATTATATACATATATGAAAATATCATATGGAAAATATCTTTTTTAATTTAATGAGTTCATTTAGCCCCACTCTTGCTTTTTTGGAAATTGAGAATTTGTTTAAATCTTTTTAAAATTTTATTTATTTATTTGTAAGCAGAAAAAGAGATAGAAGAGAGGCAGACAAAGAGAGAATGGGTATGCCAGGGTCTCCAGCCACTGCAAACAAACTCCAGATGCATGTGTCCCTTGTGCATCTGGCTTACATGGGTCCTGGAAAATCGAACCCAAATCCTTTGGCTTTGCAGGCAAACACTTTAATTGCTAAGCCATTTCTCCAGCTCGGAAATTGAGAATTTAATGAAAGGGCTTGAGAATCCTTTAGAGGCCTATTAACAATTCATAAGATGAGGACAGACAGAAACATCAGTAAGGGTAAAGTATTTAAGTATGCTCATCTCACAATTAGCAACTTTTTGAAAGAAAGAAAGAAAACTCTGCCTAAACCAAAACAGCTTATTACTAGTAAGCCTGAGAAAATACAGCCATATTTCAAATAAGTCTGAGAAAAATGTTTACCCAAATAAGAGAACAAGAAATGAGATTGATTAATAACTCTCCTACAACTGCCTAGCACAGAATTTTGCCCAGTAACATTTATACAGAATCTCTAGAATACTGGCTTATTCTAAGCTAGGAGAAAATGATAACAAAAGCAAAACTAACATCAAACAAAATGCATTACTTACAAATATTTTGATAAAAACATAAACAGAAGAACTTTTATAGTATCATCTTAGTAAATGTGGTATACACAGAAAAACAGTTTAAGATCTTTGTATATGCAAAAATCAAACGTATCCCTATAACAGCAAATTCAATTACCTTTTTAAAATATTCTACATTTTTCTTCATAAAATTTTACTATTTTAGATGTATCTTAACTTTTTCTTTTTTAAACATCTCAAAATCAATTCAAAATAGGAAAGTGTTCAATAAAAATATAAAAATGATATTGTGAAGTATAAGATTCCAAATCCTTTCAAAACATAGAATATAAGCAAATGTTTTGAGTCCCATCACATAACTTTTCTATTCAAGACAGAAATACCAACAGTTAAATAAAAACTAAAAAAAGAAATATCAACAGTTCCTAGCATAGTGAAACTACATATACTACTAATCATAAAAAAAAAAAATCATACTCAAAGACTGTCTTTTTCAAATGGCACATGTTCCTTCACATGGCCAGATGTTGCGTGCCTGGCTCAGTGCCAGCCGACGGCTCAGCTGGACATCGGACGGTGTGACCCCCGGGAGCATGTCACTTCGGAACGTTACACAAGAGGAAAGCTTATTCAGCAGCTCCCTCAAATGGACTCCACTGCCTGTCATTCTGCTATTCCACCTTCAGACAAGTTATTTTTTTGACAGTACTAAAGCCATAGTAAGAGTCCTAATGACTAGTTTGCTACAAATGGAATTTCAACTGCTTTAGACTCAATTAATTCTGTTGTCAAAATAAATAACTGCTTTTAGCACTTAGATTTTTATACTGGGTCACAAGGGGAACTTACTTTGTATAAAAGTAAATAAAAAACATTTGGTTGTTTCTTGCTATTCTTATAACACATTATCTAAAAACGCCACAATTCAACTTACAGAAAAGAACAACTCAAAAACCTCAGTGATTCAAAGCAAAACATCTCAACTAGGATGCTTCAGTCAGATGGGAGGAATTAATTATTGCTATGAGAAAGTTATCACCTTATCAATTCATTAATTTGTATCAAAAGTTAAATTCTATAAAAGGAAAAGCAACTTGATTACCATTATTCTTTAACAGCCACAAATGTTTTGTTGAATTAAGTTGAATATAAAATATGTGAAACATTTAATTAATAATCCCCACTGCTTTGGAATCTAATAAACTTCAAGCCATCAACAGGGTCAGTTTATGACTTTGCCATGTTAAAAATTGCCTGAGGGCTGGGGAGATGATTCAGCCTGTAGAGGTACTTGCTTATAAAGCCTGACAACCATGGTTCAATTCCCTAGTACCCAAATAAAGCTAGAAGCAAAAAGTGGCGCATGTATCTAGAATTCATTTGCACCAGCAGGAGGCCCTGGCCCACCCATATTTTTCTGCTTCTGTCTCTCTCAAATAAATAATAAAAATATTTTTTAGCTGGTCATGATGGCACATGCTTTTAATCCCAGCACAAGGGAGGCAGAGGTAGGAGGATCACTGTGAGTTCAAGGTCACCCTGGGACACTGTGAGTTCCAAGTTAGCTAGAGTGAGATTCTGCCTTAAAAAAAAAAAATTAAGCTGCCTAAAAATTCAGAGTCTGAGTTAGTCAAATCTAATGTGTTTCTGCATAATCCCAAGTAAAGAATACCTAATTTAAAAAATTTTTTTGTTTATTATTTATTTGAGAGTGACAGACAGAGAAAGAGGGAGGGAGGAGGGAAGGGAGAACAGGTGCGCCAGGGCTTCCAGCCACTGAAAACAAACTTCCTTAATCTGGATCCCTAGACCCCATATAAGCTGGAAGCCACAGTAGGCTTCGGCAACCTCCTCATGTTGACAGAAAGATAGGAGGTAGAGGATAATGCCCAAGAAACATGGGGACCAGCTACCCTGGTGAGCACAGCAGTGGACAAAACCAGGAAGGAGAGACCCCACCTCAAGTAAGGTGGAAGGTGAAGATGACACCTGAGAGTTGTTCCTGACCTCCATGCCACCTGCACTCACACACAAATGCTCTCTCTCTCTTTCTCTCAAAAGATCTAAATACTCTGACAGAAAATTATAAATGGCCAATACACACATGAAAAGATGTTCTGAATTATTAGTAATATAGGAATTCAGCCTGGCAAGGTGGCACATGCCTTTAATCCCAGAACTCAAGAGGATCGCCATGAGTTCAAGGCCACCCTGAGACTCCATAGTGAATTCAAGGTCAGCCTGGGCTCAAGTAAAACCCTACCTCAAACAAACACAACAAAAATATCAGCAACAACCAAATATATATATATACATATTTAAATCCTATTTACTCCCAATTTCTTTATTCCTCTTTAACTGGCCTATACTTAGAATCTCTTTATAAGGAGTTTTGAGGTTTTATACTGAAGAAGGACAGGAAAAGCTAGCTCCTTTTAGGAAGTTACAGTTAAAACCAGACTGAGGCCCAGAGAGATGCTACCCCACATAACACCATTCTGGGACAAGAGCAGAATACCTGGCAGAAATGGAACTTGAGTCTGATCAAGACAGATCTACAGTGCCCCCTGCTGTCCACAGTTGAGCATGCTACCTTAGATAGATGGCCCAAATGAAGTGACCATGAGTACTCGTTTCTCCTCTGAATTTCTCGGTCTCGGCTTTGGTATTTTCCCTCTCATTCTTCCTTGAGCCTCACCGTCTCCCCTCTTAGCAGCCCCCCCCCCCCCAGGAAAGCACACAGCAGATGCCATGAAAGCTCCTTCTAACCCTCCTTACACAAGCTCCTAACTTCTGTCCTCCAGTTGCTTTGGCTCTACTCCAGTCATTCCTTGAAAACCTAAATCTCTCTTAAGTGACCTTTATGAACTCCCCTCCACATGCTTGTGGCTATACTCCAGCTTTCCCTAAAATCCCAATTTTTTTGAAACTTATGTGAGAGCGTGTTTCCTACTTCTCACATGTTTATAACTCCGTTCCAGCCTTCCTTCTTAGATCCCAATCTCCTTGACATAAGCCCCACAATTTGTGATTTCTCCCTAATAAACTTAATCATTCTTAATTTATCCTTTTTGATTCTGTATCAATTTTTTTAAAAGACAGAACCCAAACTTGGGGTTCATAAATTTAGGAGGCCCCTCCTGAACCCCAAAATCCTGTTTCAATACTATTCTGTACTTGTGTTTACCATTTTCCTTCTCTTGATCAAACAAATAAATAAAAACAAATAAAATATTTTAAAAACAAAACTTTAAAACTTTTTAAAAAAAAAAAAGTACATTTATTGTTGCTGAGGGTGTAGCCCAGTTGGCAGTGCCTACTACTATGCACAAAGCCTTGGGTTTGATACCCAGAAGTTATGTAACCAGCAGTGTTGGTTGCATGCCTATAATCGCAGCATTCAAGAAGTGGAGGCAAAACAAACAAGAGTTCAGGTTATCTTTTACAACATGAGCTTGAAGTCAGATGGGCTGCATAAGAACCTGTCTCAAAGGCAGTAGAGGTAGAGAGATGGCTCAGTGGGTCAAGTGCTTGCTGTACAAGCATGAGGCCCTCAGTTCAGATGCCAGCGTCCAAATAAAATGCCACGCATGATGGCCTTTTATAATCCCAGCACTGAGGAGGTGTAGAAAGAAGAAACCCTAAGACTTGTCCCCTAGCCCAATCAGTAAACTGCACATTCAGTGAGAGATGCAGTCTAAAAAGTAAGGTGAATCCAGGTGTGGGGGCGAACGTCTTTAATCCCAGCACTCGGGAAGCAGAGGTAGAAGCATCACCATGAGTTTGAGGCCACCCTGAGACTACATAGTGAATTCCAGGTCAGCCTGAGCTGCAATGAGACAGTATGTCGGAAAAAGAAAAAAAGAAAATATTTATTACTAGGTGAGGAATTTGAAAACATTCCCTTGTGTTTCATCATCTTACCAGGTCTTTCCTTTCCAGTGCCCTTTGACTCAGCAAATTTTTGTATCAAACTTTCAACTGTAGTATTAGCCATGTTATTTATAAATTCTTCATGAACCTATAAGAATAGAATCAAGATTTATTTTTCATTTTTCACTAATATTTCTAGTTCACTACAAATAATACTTCTACAAAGCATTTAGAATTTTATTACACCAAAAATGTGGGAACTTTCAGTCACCTCACATGTTGTTTCCTGACTCTCAATATTAGCAGACCTGTAGGGAACAAACTACTAATCCTCACCCTTTAAGATATGGCCACAAAGGGAATCTCCTCTTGTCAATTTTGATTATTTTAGACAGAATTCTTATAATAAATAAAACTATAAGACAAAGTTAATAACTTTGGATTTTTTTTTTTTTTTTTTTTTGGTTTTTCAAGGTAGGGTCTTACTCTGGTTCAGACCTGGGTTTGATACCCAGAAGTTATGTAACCAGCAGTGTTGGTGCATGCCTATAATCGCAGCATTCAAGAAGTGGAGGCAGGGCTGGAGAGATGGCTTAGCGGTTAAGCGCTTGCCTGTGAAGCCTAAGGACCCCGGTTCGAGGCTCGGTTCCCCAGGTCCCACGTTAGCCAGATGCACAAGGGGGCGCACGCGTCTGGAGTTCGTTTGCAGAGGCTGGAAGCCCTGGCGCGCCCATTCTCTCTCTCTCCCTCTATCTGTCTTTCTCTCTGTGTCTGTCGCTCTCAAATAAATAAATAAATAATTTTTTAAAAAAAAGAAGAAGTGGAGGCAAAACAAACAAGAGTTCAGGTCATCTTTTACAACATGAGCTTGACCTGGAATTCACTATGTAGTCTCAGGCTGGCCTCAAACTCTCAGCGATCCTCCTACCTCTGCCTCCCTAGTGCTGGGATTAAAGGCGTGCGCCACCACGCCCGGCTAACTTTGGATTTTTAATAGTAGAGTAAAATAATTTTATTTTTTGTGCTATATTTCAAAATATCCTAAATAATCATTAAACATCTTTTATCATATTTAAACATTTTTATGATTTGAGTTCTGTAACTTACTGAAGTTGCAACTCTAGGTTTAAAATAGTAAAACTTGAAAATAAATATTCTTAAGTTAGTAACTTCCCAGTTTTAATGCAAAGAGAACTATGGAGTTAAGTTTTAGAAAACAGTTAAGACTGGGGTTGTAGCTTAGTGGTGGAGTGCTTGCCTAGCATGCTCAAGGCCCGAGGATCATTCCTCAGAACCCAAAAACAAATAGAATACAAAGAAGATACAGTTGTCAGGCATGGTGGTGCACACCTTTAATCCCAGCACTTGGGAGGCAGAGGTATGAGGATCACCATGAGTTCCAGGCCACCCTGAGACTACACAGTGAATTCCAGGTCAGCCTGGGCTACAGTGAAACCTTACCTCAAAAGAATGAAGATATAGTTAATTAATTGTAACAGCATAGTTACTAACACTGATAATTATAGCTATATACTAACTATATAACTATAAAGAAATCAGACATTTCAAACTAATTTAAATTATCATGCTTGGTGACCAAATAATCAAAAACTACATGAAAACCGGGTGTGGTGGCGCATGCCTTTAATCCTAGCCCTCAGGAGGTAGAGGTAGGGGGATTGCTGTGAGTTCGAGGACATCCTGAGACTATATAGTGAATTCTAGGTCAGCCTGGGCCAGAGCAAGACCCTACCTTGAAAAACAAACAAACAAAAAAACTACATGAAAACAACATTTAGTCATTTGAAATAATTCAGTATCATACCTATGAGTTCCAGACAACATGATTAAAAATCATAAATTAACAGAAAGTCTTCCTTCATATACCAGTGGAACATAAAATAAAAAAGTTTACCTGGCCTATTTGCAAATGAATTTCCTTTAGAGCATTTGACAAGGATTCTATTATTTCCTTTATGTGAATGAGATGAGCTTCTTCAATATCTTGAAATTTCTGAGTATCAAATATAAAAAGTTATATACATAACATATAGATGAACACATATATATATTCTAGAATTAAGAGTTTTAGAAATTATCTCAATATAGATAACCATATTAAACAAGTTACCATTACTAAATAATGTTTAATATGCCTCTAGCCAAATGGATCTAGTAGATACATTAAAATATAGCCAGGTGTGGTGGCACATGCCTTTAATCCCAGCACTCGGGAGACAGAGGTAGGAGGATCATTGTGAGTTCAAGTCCACCCTAAGACTACAAAGTGAATTCCAGGTCAACCTGAGCTAGAGTGTGACTACCTCGAAAAACCAAATAAGCAAATAAAATCTATAACAGAGGGACTGGGAAGACAGCTTAGTTGGCAAAGTGTCTTACAAGTATGAGGAACTGAATTTGATTCCAAAACCCACATTAAAAAGAGAAGCCTGGCCAGATGTGGTGGCACACACCTTTAATCCTAGCATTTGGAAGGCAGAGGTAGGAGAACCACTGTGAGTTCAAGGCCAGTCTAAGACTACATAGTGAATTCCAGGTTAGCCTGGGCTACAGCGAGACCCTACCTGGACAAAATTTTTTTAATTTAATTAATTAATATAATAATAAAAGTGGTGCTAGAGAAATGGCTCAGCAGTTAAAGGCACCTGCCTACAAAGCCTGCTGGTCTGGGTTCGATCCTGCAATGCCCACGTAAACAAAGCCAATGCACAAAGAAGCACGTGCATCTGGAGTTTGTTTGTGGCAATAAGAGGCCCTGTTATGCCTTACTCAGTCTCTATATGTATGTGTGCATAATATCAACAGAAAAAAAAGAAAAAATTATATAATTATAATAATAAAATTATATGAGTACTGAGGAATTGAATCCAGGCCAGCAGGCTTTGCAAGCAAGTGCGTTTAACCACTGAGCCAACTCTCCAGCCCCATATTTTATTTTTATTATCTATTTAATTTGTGAGAAAGTAGGGGAGAAGAAAAAAGGGAGGGAGGAACACTAGAGCCTCTTGTCCGAAAGAATAGTGTCCAAAATACTGGATTTACAACATTATTTCATACTTGCTAGATGTCTACCAGAGCTACAAACAGGGCTGGAGGAATGGCATAGTGTTTAAGGTACTTGCCTGAAAAGCCAAAGGACCCAGGTTTGATTCCTAAGTTCCCACATAAGCTAGATATGCACAAGGGGCACATGCATCTAGAGTTCCTTTACAGTGGCTGGAGGCCCTGGAGCACACTCAATCTCTTCCTGCCTATTTCTCTCTCTCAAATAAATAAAGAAAAGAAAAGCCAGAAACAATTTTTTTTAAGGTAGGGTCTTTTTCTAGCCCAGGCTGGCCTGAAATTCACTATGTAGTCTGAGGGTGGTCTCAAACTCCCTAGTGCTAGGATTAAAGGCATGCACCACCATGTCCAGCTTATTTTTACTTTTTATTTGCGTATGTGTGTGGGCATACCAAGGTCTCTTGACATTGCAAATGAACACCAGATGCTTGCACTACTTTCTGCATCTGACTTATGTGTGGTGGCTTAGGAACTGAACTCAGAACAGCAAGCTTTGCAAGCAAGCATCTTTAACCACAGATCATCTTCCCAGTCCCTAGAAACAATTTTTTAAATATTTATTTATTTATTTGACTGGGAAAGAGAGAGAGAGGGAGGCAGAGAGAGAGAGAATAGACATACCAAGGCCTCTAGCCACTGCAAACAAACTACAGACACATGCACCACTTTGTGCATCTGGTTTACATGGGTTCGAAGGAATGGAACTTGGGTCGTTAGGCTTCACAGGCAAGCACTTTAACCATTAAGCCATCTCTCTAGCCCCCTAGAAACAATTTTAAAGGCTGAGGATAGAGCAGTAAACAAAATCAATTATTTTTAAGGTAGAGTCTTACTCTAGTCCAGGCTGACCTGAAATTTACTCTGTAGTCCTAGGCTGGTCTTGAACACACAGCAATCTTCCTACCTCTGCCTCCTGAGTGCCAGTATTAAAGGTGTACACCCAGTAGGCCAGGCTGAAATCAATTATTATTCTTCTAGAATTTGGAAGAGAGGCAATTAAAACTAAAACAAGGGCTAAAGATGGCTCAGTGGTTGAGGTACTTGCCTGCAAAGTCTGAATGATCCAGCATCCATGTAAAGCCAGATGCACAAAGTGGCATGTACATCTGGAGTTTGTCTGCAGTGGCTGGAGGCCCGAGCACACCCATTCTCTCTCCCTCCCCCCCTTCCCCTTTTGTCCTCCTTTCTCTGCTTGTAAGTAAACAAACATATTTTTTTAAAGGAGGGAGGGTTGGAGAGATGGCTCCGCAGTTAAGGTGCATGCCTGCAAAGCCTAAGGACCCAAGTTTGATTCCCCAATACCTATGTAAAGCCAGATGCACAAAGTGGCGCATGCATATGGAGTCCATCTGCAGTGGCTAGAGGCCCTGGGGTGTCCATTCTCTCTGTCTGTCTCTTCTACCTCTCTCTGCTTTGCAAATAAATAAAAATAATAATAAATAAAATGAGCCATTGTGCTTCAGTATGGCTCTAGTTCTTCAAAATATGATCATTAAAACTGTTCCAGAGTCATCCTAAGCACTAGCCTCAGTACCAGAGCTGCAGAAGTGGAAATGTTATGAGGCCTTCAAAACTAAGTCACTAGGAACACCAACCCAGATACAATTCAGTCAAAGCTTACAGAACACAGAATAAACCCTTCCTCCTTTAAGTTATTTCTGTCCAGTATCTTGCCAAAGCAATAAAAAAAAAAAGGAACTAACACAGACATTATCATCACCATATGCTGGTCCTTAATCTTCCAAACAAGACGCCAATCTTTAAAATAACATTACTAGAATTTAAAATGGTATGCTTAAAATTTTTTTAATATTAGCCAGGTGTGGTGATGCACACCTTTAATCCCAGCACTTGGGAGGCAGAGGTAGGTATATTGCTGTGTGTCCAGGCTACCCTGAGCCTACATAGTGAATTTCAGGTTAGCCTGAGCTACAGTAAGACCCTATCTTGAAACACCTTTAATCCCAGCACTCGGGAGTTAGAGATAGGAAGATTGCTTGAGTTCAAGGACAGCCTGAGACTACATGATGAATTCCAGGTCAGCCTGGGCTAGAGCAAGACTCTACCCTCAGGAAGAAAAAAACAATTCAATATTAAAAAATTAAATGAGAGAGCTGGGCATGGTGGCACACTCCTTTAATCCCAGCACTCAGGAGACAGAGGTAGGAGGATCGCTGAGAGTTTGAGGCCACCCTGAGACTACATAGTAAATTACAGGTCAGCCTGGGCTAGAGCATGAGCCTACCTCCAAGAATCACAAAAGTAAAAAAAAAAAAAAAATTAAGTTAAACCAGATGTGGTGGCACACGCCTTTAATCCCAGCACTCGGGAGGCAGAAGAGGTAGAAGGACTGCTATGAATTCGGGGCCAGCCTGGGACTATGGTGTAAATTCAGGTCAGTCTGGGCTAGGATGAGACCCAACCTCAAAAAAATAAATAAATGATACGCACATTCTATTATTTTATCAACTTACGCATAAAAGTATCCTGTTTTCAATCTGAAGCCTAAATATACCAACCTGAGCTGTTTCTGTCATTTTCTGTTCAAAATCAGCTTTTGCTAATGCATATTTTTCCACGTAGAGTTTATAGGTATCTGTAGCTTTCTTAGATTTAACAGCTGCCTGTAGTAAAAGAAAAACATTGTTTATATTTATTTGAGAGAGAGACAGACAAACAGCATATGGGTATGCCAGAACCTCTATCACTTCAAGCACCTGCCTCTATGTGGGTACTGGGAATCAAACCTTGGTCAGCAGACTTTGCAAGCAAGGTTTTTTAACCACTCAACCATCTCTCCAGCCCCAACAAAACATATTTAGGGGTGGAGAGATGGCCAGCGGTTAAGCCTCAAAGTGATGCATGCATCTGGAGGTCGTTTACAGTGGCTAAAGGCCCTGGGAGGCTCATTTTCTTTCTCTCTCTCACTCTTTCTTTCTTCTGTCTCTCTCTGTATATAAACAAATAAATATTTCTAAAAACCCATTTAACTGAACACTACTCCTTTATTCTTCCCTAATCTGAGTTAATATGAAACAACAAATTAAAATACACTTTAAAAGCCAAATATAACAAATAACAAATTCTATTACTTCTGGTTAAGCCCATCTTAGTCATTTTCTTTTTTATAGTCAAGCAGTAACAAAGGACTTAAAACACTTTGTTGATGAAATGTATTTTGAAAGTTTAAAACACTCTGAATTTGTAACCCAGAGTAGAATCCATAAGAAATAAATGGTACAATGTTGCTAATAATATGATAGCACAGTAAGAAACTTTCTGAAAATGTACAAACATGTGAAAACACCATCAGGAAGCACTTGACACTTTTTTGTTTGTTTTGTTTTGTTTTTTGAAGTAGGGTCTCACTTCTGGCCCAGGCCGACCTGGAATTCACTATGGAGTCTCGGAATGGCCTCAAACTCACAGCAATCTACCTACCTCTGCCTCCCGAGTGCATGCGTCTCCACGCCCAGCTTGACACTTTTTTTTGAAAGAGAGGGAGAAAAAAGCAGACACAGAGAGAAAGAAATGGGTGTGCCAGGGCCTTTCAGCCACTGTGAATGAACTCTAGATGTATGTACCCCCTTGTGAGCACGTGTGACATTGCATGCTTCTGTCACTTTTGTGTCTGGCTATACATGGGACCTGGAGAGTCAAACAAGCATTCTTAGGCTTCATAGGCAAGTGCCTGAACCGCTAAACCATCTATCTAGCCTGATACTCTTTTCTAAAATAAAAATTATTTTATTTGTTTTGAACAGAAAGAAAGAAAATTAGCATGCCAGGCTCTTGTGCCACTGCAAACAAACTCCAAACACATATGCTACTTTGCATCTGATTTAATGTGGGTAATGGAAAATCAAACCTAGGCCAGCAGTCTTTGTAAAAACAGAGCCTCCAACTTCAAAGTCTTCTCCCCAGGCCCTGGATACTCTTTTCCACAACGGTGAGTATACTATCCTGTCAACAACATACACATACTCCACTTAATGCCTGATTAAAATACATAGAGCAAACTCAAAAATTAAGACTGGTTTGCCTTATTATTTCTTAGTTTCCACTATGTTACAAAGAATATGCTTTCAATTTCTGTCTATTTTTTTCAGGATTTCTATCTTTTTTTTGGGGTGGGGGGGAGTTAAAGGCAGGGTCTCATTCTAGCTCAAGCTAGAATTCACTGTGTATTCTCAGGATGGCCTCAAACTCACAGGAATCCTCCTACCTCTGCCTCCCGAGTGCTGAGATTAAAGGCATGTGCCACCATGCCTAGCTAGGATTTCTAGTTTTAAAAAACAAAACCTGGTAATATGATGGAGAATGGAATTTCAAAGGGGAAAGTGAGGGGGGGAGGGAATTACCATGGGATATTTTTTTATAATCATGGAAAATGCTAATAAAAATTTAATAAATAAATAAATAAGGATTAAAAAAAACAAAAAAAAACCCTGAGCTGGAGAGATGGTTTAGCGGTTAAGGCACTTGCCTACGAAGCCCAAAGACCCATGTTTGACTCCCCAGATCCTACATAAACCAGAAACACTAAGATGAGGCAAACACAAGGTTGCACATGCCTACTAGGTGGTGCAAGCGTCTGCAGTTCGATTTCAGTGGCTGAGGCCCTGACGTACCACTCTGTCTAAATAAAATTTTTAAAAATAATTAAAAAAAGAACCTGCTACTGCATTAGTATAGTTCTAGTTTTATCAATTACTTAATAAAAATGTATTAAATATAAACAAAGAGGAACACAATGATAAATTATTTAGGGGAACTTTTCCTCAAGGAGTTTCTAAAACGATCACCTATACATAAAAAGATAGAAACTGAAGCCAGGCATGGTGGTACATGTCTTTAATCCCAGCACTTGGGAGGCAGAGGTAGGAGGATCGCCATGAGTTCAAGGCCACACGGAGACTACATAGCGAATTCCAGGTCAGCCTGTGCTAGAGTGAAACCCTACCTCGAAAAAACAAAACAAAACAAAAAGATAAAAATTGGCCAGGCATGGTGGTATACAACTTTAATCCCAGCACTTAGGAGGCAGAGGTAGGAGGATCACCACTGAGTTTGAGGACAGCCTGAAACTACATAGTCAATTTCAGGTCAGCATGGGCTACAACAAGACCCTACCTCAAAAAAATGCCTGGCTTGGTGGTGCACTCCTTTAATCCCAGCACTCAGAAGGCAGAGGTAGGAGAATTGCCATGAGTTCAAGACCATGCAGGGACTACATAGTGAATAGTTAGCCTGGGCTAGAGCAACCCTGCCTTGAAAAACAACAACAAAAAAAGTTTTTGGCATACTCTTCTGTTGCTATTGTCTACCTTATGGTGGCCAGGGGGTGGCCAGGGGGTGATGTCCACCCTCTGCTCATACCATCATGGAGTTTCCCCTCAAGTCTGTAAGCCAAAATAAACAATTTCTTCCAACCCAGAAGAGAAAGAGAGAGCAAGAAACTGGCATAAAGTTACAAAACCAAGACCAAAGAAATCAAGATAATCCCAAGAAAGACATACTCACGAGGGAAGAGAGGCAGATTACAAAAAAGCACATGTGTTGATGTAGACACATGGCTATCAAGAATCTTTGTTAGCCAGGTATGGTGGTGCACACCCTTAATTCTAGCAATTGGGAGGCAGAGGTAGAAGGACTGCTTTAAGTCCAAGGCCAACCTGAGACTACAGAATAAACTTCAGGTCAGCCTGGGCTAGAGTGAGACCCTACCTTGAAAAACACACAAACAAGCAAAATATCTTATTGGCCAGGCATGGTGGCATAGGCCTTTAATCCTAGCACTGAGGAGGCTGAGGTAGGAGAATCACCATGAATTGGAGGTCACCCTGAGACTATAGTGAATTTCTGGTGAGCCTGGACTAGAGTAAGACCCTACCTCAAAAAAATAAATTAAATAAAATGACCTGCAGACATGGTATTGAAAGAAATTATTCTCTTTTATGTGTTTCTAATCTAATATCTACGGATGTATTCCTGTACAAATTTACTTCTGCAAATCACCAACAGTATAAGATGCAGTCTCTTCATCTTTAAAATGAGATCATTTGTCAGTGTCTAAAGAAAAGATGAAAACTTGCAAGTCAAAGTACTTTGAAACCATAAAGATATTATTTTTATTAAATTATATTTTTGTGTTTGTTTGTTTTGGAGGTAGGGTCTCACTCTAGCCCAGGCTGACCTTGAACTCATGGTGATCCTACTACCTCTGCTTCTCGAGTGCAGGGATTCAAGGCACGTACCGCTACGCCCGACTAAAGTACCTTTTTTGGAGCTGAGGAAATGGCTCAGCAGTTAAAGGTACTTGCTTACAAAGCCTGCTGGCCCAGGCTCAGCTCCCTGGCACCCACATAGAGTCAGATTCACGATTAGGCACAGGCATCTGGCATTTGTTTGCAGAGGCCGGAGATTCAGGTGTGTCCATACACACAGGCAAATGAATAAAAATGTTCATACCTTTTCTATTTCTCTTTGTGTAGCTCCTTCTCTTTTCAGGCGTTCCTGTTCTACACACTTGGCATTGTAATTTTCCTTGGATTTCTGGAGAGCCTGAGTTATGCTCTGAATGGCTTGGACGGCCTCCAGAGTTCCTGAAACTTCTTCTTTAGTCTGTTTGACAGGAAGTGGGTCAGTAAAATAAGTTTTAAAGCATTCAACAGTGGACTAATCAATCATTTAAACAGAAGAACTTACCTTTTTATGAGATTTTATTTGTTCTTCTCCATACTTTTGAACTTCTTTTATCAGATCCTGCAATTTTCTCACAAGATCCAAATGACAATTTGCCAGTTTCTCTGTTGAGGTTTTGAAGACATCCCACACTGGTGCAAATGTTCTAAGGGAAAGGCACACAATGAGAATAACTGACTAAGAAAGAAAAGTTCAAGGTTCTAAGATGAAAGCAATGGAATCAAATAAGACTATACTTAGCAATTTTACTTGGGCAAAACATGAAATTAAATAAAGAAACTTGCCTGCAAAGACAAAGGACCCAGGTCCAATTCCCCAGGACCCATGTATGCCAGATGTACAAGGTGGCACATGTGACTGCATTTCTAGAGGCCCTAGCACACTCATTTCTCTCCCTCTTTCAAATAAATATATAATTTTTAAAAATCAAGTTTCTCTGGAGTTGAGGATGTAGCTCAGTGATAAACTACTTGCCCAGTATGTAGAAATCTCAAGCACAGTAAGGGTCTGTGAATTTAGACATGAAAACCCAAAAATTACATGTAGGCAGCCAGGGAGGTGGCACTCGTTTATAAAGCCTGCCAGCCCAGGGTTGGGCCCCCAGCACCCGCGTAAAGACAGCTTCATGACTTGATGTGCAGCTGGGGGTGACAAGAGGCCCTGGCACACCCATACCATCTTTCTTCTATTCTCCCTCCTACTCTCGTGAATATTTTTTTAAATTTTTTTTATTTATTTATTTGAGAGCGACAGACACAGAGAGAAAGACAGATAGAGGGAGAGAGAGAATGGGCGCGCCAGGGCTTCCAGCCTCTGCAAACGAACTCCAGACGCGTGTGCCCCCTTGTGCATCTGGCTAACGTGGGACCTGGGGAACCGAGCCTCAAACCGGGGTCCTTAGGCTTCACAGGCAAGCGCTTAACCGCTAAGCCATCTCTCCAGCCCACTTGAATATTTTTTAAATAAGTTGAATCAGGGCTGAGTAGATGGGCTTGTTTGCAAAGCCTGTCAGCCTAGATCCAATTCCCCAGTACTCACATAAAGCTAGATGCACAAAATGGCACATGCACCTGGAATTCATCTACAGTGGCAACAGACTCTGGTGTGCTCACTCTCTTTCTGAACCCCCCCTCTCTCACTCCCCTCTTGCAAATGAATTTTTTTTTCATGAAGTGGGTTCTCACTCTAGTCCAAGCACTTGTAGTCCCAGGCTTGCCTTGAACTCACAGGGCTTCTCCTACCTCTACCTGGAGTTCCTATGTAGTGGCTGGAGGTCCTGGCATACCCATTCTCTCTTCTTTTTTTTTTTTTTAAATTTAAGAATTTTTTTTTAATTTATTTATTTATTTGAGAGCGACAGACACAGAGAGAAAGGCAGAAAGAGGGAGAGAGAGAGAATGGGCACGCCAGGGCTTCCAGCCTCTACAAACGAACTCCAGACGCGTGCGCCCCCTTGTGCATCTGGCTAACGTGGGACCTGGGGAACCGAGCCTCGAACCGGGGTCCTTAGGCTTCACAGGCAAGCGCTTAACCGCTAAGCCATCTCTCCAGCCCCCATTCTCTCTCTCTATCTACCTCTTTCTGTCTCTGTATCTCTCTCTCTCGCTTTCTCTCTCTCTCTCTAATAAATAAATTTTTAAAAAGAGAAAATAAAAAGACACCTGAAAATACATGGACTGCAAATCATGTAAACCTAATACAGTACTTGAGAATTCACAAAGCAAGTAGGACACAGTGTACCTTTATTCTACCAAAGAATCCTTTATGCTGAAAAGGAATTCAAGGCATGTTTTCTTTATGTTTTGGTTTTTTCAAGGTAGGGTCTCACTCTAGCCCAGCTACATGGAACTCAATGTGTGGTCTCAGGCTAGCCATGAATTCACAGCGATCCTCTTACCTCTGCCTCCCAAGTGCTAGGATTAAGGGTGTGTGCCATCATGCCGGGGAAGATGTTTTTGATTGTTTTTCAAGGTAGGGTCTCACTTCAGGCCAGGCTGACCTGGAATTCACTATGTAACCTCAGGGTAGCCTCAAACTCACGGTGATCCTCCTACTTCTGGCCTGCTGAGTACTGGAACTAAAGGCTTGTGCCACCATGCCCAACTTGTTAAGTTTTTTTAAAAAAAGTTTTATTTACGAAATTACACATAATATTTCTTTCTTTCTTTCTTTCTTTTTTTTTTTTTTTGTTTTGTTTCTCAAGGTAGGGTCTTGCCCAGGCTGACTTCAAACTCATAGCTATCCTCCTACCTCTGCCTCCCAAATGCTAGGGTTAAAGGCATGCACACGACGCCCAGCTTTTTTTGCCCCCCCTCCCCGCCCCCAAGATTGAAGTCCAGGGCTTTTTTTGCTTTTTTCCCAAGGTACAAGTAGAGACTCCAGTCTCACTCTAGTTCAAGCTAATCTAGAACTAACTATTCCCAGACTGGCCTCAAGCTCACAGTGATTATCCTACCTCTACCTTTCCAGTGCTAAGATAAAAAACATATACTAACTAGCTTATAAAATTTTTTGAAGTATGATATACATAATTTTTCTAGCTGATTTATTAAACCACATTATACTATTCTACATTATATTAATAAGTATTTAAAAAGGAGAAGTCAGGGCTGGAGAGATGGCTTAGTGGTTAAGGCATTTGCCTGCAAAGCCAAAGGACCTAGGTTCAATTCTCCAGGTCCCTCAGAAGCCAGAAGCACAAGGGGCACATGTGTCTGGTGTTTGCTTGCAGTGGCTACAGGCCCTGGTATGCCCATGATCTCTCTGTCTGTTTCTCTTCTCTCTCTCTCTTTCTCTCTCTCTCTGCTTGCAAATAAATAAAAATAAAAATAAATAAATAAAAAATAAAAAGGAGAAGTCAAAATATGCCTAAATGCAACCAAGCACAAAATTCAATTCCATGCCAAAATATGTAACAGTAAACCAAAACATTAATATTTAAAATCTTTATGATTTTAGGGCTGGAGAGACGGCTTAGTGATTAAGGCACTTGCCTGTGAAGCCTAAGGACTCATGTTCAAATCTCCAGGTCCCACACAGCCAGATGCACAGTGACACAGCACACAACGTCGCACATGCACACAAGGGGGCGCAAGCATCTGGAGTTTGTTCACAACTGGCTTAAGCCCTGGCATGCCCATTCTCTCTCTCTCAAAAATTTAAAAAAAAAAACTGGGAATTTGAGAGTTACCTTATTGGTAAAGTGCTTGCTGACAAAGCCAAAGATCCCAGGTTCAATTCCATAGGACCCACGTAAGCTAGATACACAATGTTGCACATGTGTCGAGTTTGTCTGCAGTGGCTGGAGGCCCTGGCGAGCCCATTCTCTCTCGCTCTCATGTGCACGTGCACTCTCTCTCTCTCTGTCTCTCCCCATCTCTGGCTTTGCCTGCGAAGACTAAGGAACAAAGTTCGATTCCCCAGGACCCATGTAAAGCCAGATGCACACACAAGGGAGCGCATGCATCTGGAGTTCGTTTGCAGTAGCTGGAGGCCCTGGCATGCCCATTCTCTCCCTCCCTCTCTCTTTCTTTCTCAAATAAAGACTGAAAAACCAATTTTAAGAAAACAAGGCAAACAAGGACTGGAGAGATGGGTTAGCATTTAAAAGGTATTTGTCTGCAAACCCTGATAGCCTAGGTTTGATTCCCCAGTATCTACATAAAGCCAGATACACAAAGTGGCCCATGCATCTAGAGTTCCTTTACAGTAGCAGGAGGCCCTGGTGTGATAGTTAAGGTGTTGTCAACTTGATCTGTTTAGTA
The DNA here is from genome assembly GCF_020740685.1 of Jaculus jaculus. Classification (NCBI taxonomy): domain Eukaryota; kingdom Metazoa; phylum Chordata; class Mammalia; order Rodentia; family Dipodidae; genus Jaculus; species Jaculus jaculus. The sequence continues at coordinate 57,017,843 of NC_059115.1, forward strand.
ATCCACAGGCTGCTTCTATGAAGGATCAACTAAAGGAGGAGGTCTTTCCCCCAGGGTGAGCCCTTCCCCCAGAGTGGGCGGCCCTGCTCAGAGGGGGATTTGATGTAAGGAAGCTCTGGGTAAATAGTTTTTTTCCTTCCTTCCTCCCTTCCACTTGGCTGCCTGAGCTGCTCGCTACCTTCCAGCATGGATTGAAGACCAGAGCGGACTAAAGACCAACATCAACTGAGGACCCGCGTGGATCGAAACCCAGCGGCTCCTCAGGAAGCCTCCAGGCTCTCCGGCACCATCTGCAGTGCCAGGTCGGGTCTGCTGAGGCATCTGGCCACGTGGACTGAGCAGCTACCAGGTTTGGTGATTCTCGGGCCTGCAACTGCTATTGGACTACTGTAAGCTAATCCAATAAATTCCCTTTTTAAAATCATTCATTCTAGCAGTTCTGTTCCTCTATAGAGAACCCTGACTAATATACCTGGCATGCCCATTTTTCCTGTCTGCCTTTTTCTCTCTGTCTCAAATAATTTTTTAAAAGACACGCCTTTAATTCCAGTACTAGGGAGGCACAGGTAGGAGGATCACTCTAAGTTCAAGGCTACCCTGAGACTACATAGTGATTCCAGGTCAGCCTGAGCTAGAGACTCTACCTCAGGGAAATAAAAATTTATAACAATAATAATAACATACCACCAATCATTTATAAAAAGCATACATTACAAAAGTAACAATGTTATCAGGAAACAAGTGAAGTCAATCATCTTAAAAATAATAATAAAACCAGCATGGTGGCACGTCTTTAATCCCAGCACGTGGGAGGCGGAAGTAGGAGGAATGCTGTGAGTTCAAGGGTATGGCTCATAAATTCAAGGCCAGTATGGGACTACATAGTGAGTTGCAAGTAACCCTGGCTAGACCGAGACCCTGCCTCACCAAAAAGAGAAACATTATAGGTAAGTACATAATATTGGTCAATGAAAAACCACATATACAACAACATACATCAAGGCCAGGCGTGGTGGTGCACGCCTTTAATCCTAGCATTGCAGAGGCTAAGAGGATCACCATGAGCTGAGGCCACCCTGAGACTACTTAGTGAATTCCAGGTCCGCCTGAGCTAGAGTGAAACCCTACCTCAAAAAAAAAAAAAAAAAAAAGTAAATATATAAAGATAGATAGATAGATACACACACACACACATATACATATACATATACATCAGTGGTACTATGAACTTAATGACTGAGTGATATCATAGTCATCTTGGTTGTTGGAATCCAGCATACTACCACTGTGCCATGAGGTCACCATCTTAAGTTTTAATAAGTATACTCTATGCTATTTGTACAGTGACAGGACCACCTAACAATGCATTTCACAGATTGTAGCACCATTATATGACTGCATATCATTACACTTATGAACTATTATATCCTTAATAGGAAGTTAATATTAAGAACTTTGTCTACAGACTGGAGAGATGGCTTAGTGGTTAAAACACTTGCCTGCAAAGCCAAAACCCAGGTTCGATTCCCCAGGACCCACGTCAGCCACATACACAAGGTGGTACATGTGTCTTGAGTTTATTTGCAGAGGCTCAGGGCCCTGGCATGCCCATTCTTCCTCTCAAATATTTTTTTTTAAATAGAACTTTTTCTAAATGAAAAGGAAGAAATTGGGCTGGAGAGATGGCTTAGTGGTTAAGGCCACTTGCCTGCCAAATCTAAAGATCCAGGTTTGATTCCCCAGTACCCACATAAGCACATAGTGGCACGTGCCTGGAATTCCTTTGTAGTGTCTAGAGGCCCTGGCATGTCCATTTTCTCTCTTCCTCTCTCTATCTCTCCCTCTCTCATAAATAAATAAAAACAAAATATTTTAACAAAAGAAAGAAAAGGAAGATATTAACTCACCCAAGTTGTGAATAATTGCTTGCAGATTTTGCTAGCTTTGTCATTGATCTGGAATATGCCTCTTCTATTGTAGCTCTGTCAAATCAAATTTCTGTATTATAGTATCTCATTCGGTGACCAAACCATAACAAAGTTATCAAAATACAATTAAAATGCAGAAACAAAAACAATATCTAGTTGCATGTTAAACATTACATGTTCCCAGCATTGGGATGTGGCTCAATGGTTGAGCGCATGTGTAAGGTCTTAGGTTAAAGCCCCAGAGCTACAGGTGCTAAGAGAGAATCAGCAGGCACTAAAGTCAAGAGTTTCTAGTTTATATTTTAATAGCTTTCATGCACATCTAATTTTTAAAACTAGTTTCATACAGAACTAAAATAATATGTATCACAAATTTTATTAGTGCATTTATATGTTCCTTCTTATGGCCTCTTTCACTGCGGTAAGTCAATTATACTTCATACTTTTTCAGTATAATAATAATTTTATGGTTGTTTCACTGTAATGCATATTTAATATAATGAACCTGATGACAGTTATTTGAACAAAACTAAGTAAGAATCACCAGGAAGTCTGAGGTACTGAACTTTAGAATTTAAAAACTAAGTAAGAATCACCAGGAAGTCTGAGGTACTGAACTTTAGAATTTAATTGATTACATCTAAAAAATTAAGTATTTCATACTAAAAAAAAAACTGTTTTATATAACATAACTAGCATGCAAGAGTTCAGGCTAAACAGAAATCAAAGCCTTTAAATATAAAATTTTAAAATCACAAGTTATCATAAAAACAGCCAGCCTACCAAGGTTACAGTCTCACTCCTATTCCATAATTACCTGGGCTTTCTTAATTATGTGTTACCCTTAGTAGTCACCTCTTTCTTTCTTTCTTTCTTTCTTTTTTGAGGTAGGGTCTCACTCTAACCCAGGCTGACCTGCAATTCACTATGTAGTCTCTAGGTGGCCTCGAACTCATGGCAATCCCACTACCTGTGCCTCCCAAATGCTGGGATTAAAAGTGTGTGCCACCACGTATGGCTTCTTTTTGTGATGCACAAATCCAGCTTCCCACACTGCTCTTGCACTAGACCATCTACTCAATGTCCACACCCACCCCAAGCACAACTCTATTCAGATATCAAAATCACCTCCAGCTCAGAATACCTGAATTAAGCTTATGTCCAAACTCTTCCTCAAATCCAGTCCCTCCAAGAGGTATTTAACAAAAAAATGAGTATTAATAGTATACTTCTCACTGATAGTACTGCTCCTCATTCTTTTCTGAGCCAGGCATGATGACACAAACCTGTCATCCCAGCTAATCGTAAGGCTAAGGCAGGAGGATTGTAAATTGCAGACTAGCCTAGGCAATAGAGCAAGACTCAATATTAAGCAAATAATAATGCCATGAGAATTACTTTTTCATACAAATATAGACATGTTCACATGAACAAAAAAAAAGAGCTGTGTTTTAATTATCTAAAAATTAACACAGAAAGGAATTTATTAGTGAATATGAATTCTACACCAAAACTTTCTGCTGAGGAAAATTAGAAAAACTGGGAGGCAGAGTGGAGAGGTACCTGAAAAGCATCAGAGAGCTAATGAGGCAGTTTAGCAATCGGTAGGCCAACGCCCAGAAAAAGGATATCCCAAGAAGTGAGCCAGGTGTGCTGTGCTGCTTTTCCCTCAAAGACACCTAGAACAGGAAGCTGAGGGCTGGGGAGATGGCTCACAGATAAAGACCCGAGTTCAGAACCCTGAAACCCACCCTAAAGCAAGACACAGAAGCATAGCAAGCATCTGTTATCCCAGCACCCCCATGGCAATATGGGAGGCAGACAAGAGAACCCCAGGAGCTTGCAGGCCAGCCATCCTGGTAAACACACAGCACACAAGAACCACCTCACAGAAGGTGGAAGGCGAGGATCAACATCTGAGGTTATCCTCTGACCTCTACACTTGTGGCATGGCATGTACCCATACTTACACATAAATAGGCATACAACTTCACACATAAGAATTGATTAAGTAAATAAAAAGAACAAGTAGCTGAAAAACAGAGGTGAAGTAAAGCTTTGCAAAGGCCACTGGACAGGAGAAACAAAACTTATAAGAGGGGGCTGGAGAGATGCTTTAGTGGTTAAGGCACTTGCCTACAATAAAATAAATCTGGGCTGGAGAGATGGCTTAGCGGTTAAGCGCTTGCCTGTGAAGCCTAAGGACCCCGGTTCAAGGCTCAATTCCCCAGCCCCACATTAGCCAGATGCACAAGGGGGCACATGTGTTTGGAGTTCATTTGCAGTGGCTGGAGGCCTTGGCGTGCCCATTCTCTCTCTCTCTCTCTCTTTCAAATAAATAAATAAACATACAACAAAAAAATTTTTAATAAAAATAAATCTTTCTTCGTTTAAAAAAAAAAAAAAAAAGAAGCCAGGCGTGGTGGCGTATGCCTTTAATCCCAGCCCTCGGGAGGCAGAGGTAGGAGGATCAAGGCCACCCTGAGACTACATAGTGAATTCCAGGTCAGCCTGGACCGGACTGAGACCCTACCTTGTAAAACAAAAAAAAAAAAGAAACATTTTTTTTAAAGTCAGTGCAATAGTGAATTACAGGTCAGCCTGAGCTAGAGTAAGACCCAACCTAAAAAAAAAAAAAAAGTCAGTGCATACCAAGCAAAAGCCCAAAAGGTTCAATTCCCACTGCTAAAAAAAAAAAAAAATCAATAACTAAAGCCGGGCGTGGTGCCACACACTTTTAATCCCAGCACTCAGGAGGCAGATGTGGGAGGATCAGCAAGAGTTTGAGGCCACCCTGAGACTACATAGTGAATTCCAGGCTAGGGGATTCCAGGTCAGCCTGAGCTAGAGAGAGACCATACCACAGAAAACCAAAAAAAAAAAAAAAAAAAAAAAAATCAATGACTAAGAGATAATCTTAAAGCAGCCAAACTCTTCCAACAAAGTTACTATCATCAAATTTTGTTTTGTTTTATGTTTATTTATTTGAAAGTGACAGACAGAGAGAGAGGCAGAGAGAGAGAGAGAGAGAGAGGGAGGGAGGGAGGGAGGGAGAGAATGGGCACGCCAGGGCCTCCAGCCACTGCAAACGAACTCCAGACGCGTGTGCCCCCTTGTGCATCTGGTTAATGTGGGTCCTGGGGAATTGAGCCTCGAACCAGGGTCCTTAGGCTTTACAGGCAAGTGCTTAACCACTAAGCCATCTCTCCAGCCCCAAAGTTACTTTCAAAGGAATAACAGCTGGAGTGACCACTAACATTTCAATTGTAGATAATGGTATAGTTTTTGTTTTTTTTTAAGAATCTACCAATGAGTGAGACCCTACCTTGAAAAAGAAAAAAAAAAAAGGAATCTACCAATGATAATTTAATACTCAACAAAAATTCCATACAAGTAAATTCCTAAGGAAATAATGGATTTAAGTAATAAGTATGAGCAGCGACTAATATCATAAAGAAATAGATATAACTGATATTATATGCCTTTGATGGTATATACAATGCTACCTGTGAAGTCTTCTGTGTAAAATACTGAATGGAATTCAGTAGATTTGCTACATTTAAATCAGTTTAGGAAAAAGAAAAAAAAAACACTGCATGACTAAGGACCCATGTTCAATTCTCCAGATCCCCCATAAGCCAGATGCACAAAGGAGAGACAAATGCAAGTTTGCACATGCCCACTAGGTGGCGCAAGCATATGGAGTTTGACTGCAGTGGCTCAGGCCCAGCCATGCCAATTCATATTCATTCTCTCTCTCTCTCTCAAATAAAAATAAGTAAGTTTTTGAAAAAGTACTTGAGACGGGCATGGTGGCACATGCCTTTAATCCCAGCACTCGGGATACAGAGGTAGGAGGATCGCCAAGAGTTTGAGGCCACCCTGAGACTCCATAGTGAATTCCAGGTCAACCTGGGCTACAGTGAGACTCTACCTTGAAAAAAAAAAAAAAGTGCATGAATAAAAGAAAATGTCAAGCATTGGACTTGAGACAAATTAACTGGATCAGACATTGAAAAAAAAAAAATTTTTTTTTTGTTTTTTTTGAGGTAGGGTCTCACTCTAGCCCAGGCTGACCTGGAATTTACTATGGAGTCTCAGGGTGGCCTCGAACTCACGGTGATCCTTCTACCTGTGCCTCCCAAGTGCTGGAATTAAAGGCATGCGCCACAACGCCTGGCTGAAAAACATTTTTAAATTATCACTAACATTGATTAACAAATAATGATTATTTAAATCCCTAGCTATTTCAAGATGTCTATCAGTAACTACAAAGACAGTAACTGTGCCTGTGTATGGAGACCAGAGGACAACCTTGGATGTTATTCTTCAAAAATGCCATCTACTTTTTTGGGGGACAGCATGGCTCATTGGACAGAAGTTCACCAGATAGGCTAGACCTGGCCAGCAAGCCCAGGGATCTGCTTGTCCTTGCCTCTCCAGCACCAGGATTACAAGTGGGCCTCACCATATGCAGCTTTTTTCCCCCTCTGGGCATCAAACTCAGGTCTTCATTAATACAAGGCAAGCACCTTCTGACTAAGCTATTTCCTCAGCTCCAGACATAATAATTCGATGCCAGGAAATTGCCTTAATGAAGATTGACAAAATGATAAGTATTATTGAGACCTACTTATAGCTCACTACTTGATGATTTATAATATCTTGATTTCTGGGCTCTTTGAAAATTTCTCAATAAAAAGTTGAAGAAACTGGCTCACCTGGCCACTACAATAAGGTTTCAAGCACATGCTTACCAGGTGAGCAGGCCCCTCTTTTTGCTAGCTATTTCTCTCTTCTCAACTCCCAGGTCCTCCCAATGGGCTGTTCCCCCTCCTGCCCTCCATGTGACAGGAGCTCTCTGCACTTCCTCCTCTTTCCTTCTCTTAATCTAATACAATCTCTCTAAACCTTAAAATAAAATAAAATAAAATAAAATAAAATAAAATAAAATAAAATAAAATAAAACCTTAAGGAAATATGTACAGCAAAATGGTATGTGTGTATTTACAATTTTTGAAAAATGGAAATTTGCCAGACCTGGCAAATTACAGAACAATCTGTAATCCTAGCACTCAAAAGGATAAGGCAAGAGGATTATCATAGATTCATGGCCAATCTTGAATGGTTGGTGAGGTACAATATTAATCAGAACTACATAGAATTGCCTTGAGTTTGAGGTCATCCTGATAATACATAGTGAATTTCCAGGTCAGCCTGGGCTAGTGAGATCCTAACTTGAAAAACCAAAAATATGCATTTAAAAAAAAATGGAGATGGGTGTGGTGGCGCACACCTTTATTCCCAGCACTTGGGAGGCAGAGATAGGAAGGATCACCATGAGACTACAGAGTGAATTCCAGGTCAGCCTGAGCTAGAGTGAGACCCTACCTTGAAAAACTAAAATAATGGTGGCTGGAGAAATAGCTTAGTGGTTAAGGCACTTGCCTGCAAAGCCTAAGGACCCAGGTTCGATTCTCTAGGTCCCAGGCAAGCCAGAAGTACATGGTGGCACATCCATCTGGGGCTTGTTTGCAGTGGCTAGAGGCCCTGGCACGCCCATTCTCACTCTCTCTTTCTCTCCCACCCCTCTGTCTATAATAAACAAATAAATAAAAATAAATTTTTAAAAATTGGTTGCACATGCCTTTGATCCCAGCACTCAGGAGACAGTGGTAGGAGGATCACTGTGACTTAAAGGTCACCCTGAGACTACATAGTGAGTTCCAGGTCAGCCAGGGCTAGAGTGAAACCCTACCTCTAAACACACACACACACACACACACACACACACACAGAGAGGGGGGGGGGAGAGAGAGGGAGGGAGGGAGGGAGGGAGGGAGGAGGGCTGGAACCACAGCTCAGCAGTTAAAGGCACTTGATTGCATAGCAGCCAACCTGGTTTCAATTCCCCAGTACCCATGTAAAGATGTGGTGGCAAGAGGCCCTGGTGTGCCCATATTCATATTCATTCTCTCTCCTCTCTTTCTCATGTATTTACAAAAAAACAGAATCAGAAAATGTAAGGATTGGGAAAACCGCTCAGCAGTAGAGTCCCTTTCTCAGCACACACACAGTCCTCTGGTCCCTAGCTCTGTGAGAAGGGATAGGTTTTCACTGCCATAAAATTGTACACATGCAGCAGAAAAGGCATGTAAATCTGCCTTCTTAATGCAACATGCAGCAATGGCAGTCTCATAAAAGGCATATGTCAGAAAGATGTAGTGTTCAAAGGCCTGTACTTTCAAAAAAAGGGTAAATCAACACTAGATATAAGTCAAGGAACTTAAAGATTGTAATATCTACGATAACCAGTAAGAATAATACACAGTGAAGCTGTTACTTTTAAGCTAATGGAAGAAAACAGATTAAAAAAAAAAAAAAAGACCAAAAGAAGCCAATAAAGAGGGGGAAACATAAATAAAAAAAGAAAAAAACATTAAGGGCTGGAGGGATGGCTTAGCGGTTAAGGTGTTTGCCTGCAAAGCCAAAGGACCCAGGTTCTGTTCCCCAGGTCCCATGTTATCCAAATGCACAGGGGGGAGCACATGTCTGGAGTTCGTTGGCAGTAGCTGGAGGCCCTGGCGTGCCCATTCTTGCGCACGCGCGCACGCGCTCTCTCTCTCTCTCTCTCTCTCTCTCTCTCTCTCTCTCTTTCTCTCTCTCTCTTTCTCTTCCCCCTCCCTTTGTCAAATAAATAAATAAAAATAAATTTTAAAAAAGGAGGGGGAAACATTAAATCACATAAAACAAATCCTAAAATAGAGACTGGAAAATTATAGCCCTATTATCCAATAAATACAGACAGGAGATAGAACAAAGATTAAAAAAAGAGAGAAAAAATTTTTATCACATGACTTTAAAGTACTAAGTGGTCTGATATGATAAAAACACTTTCACAGATAAGGAAGAAACAAAACATTTTACAGATGCAACAAAGAGACATATGATACTGAAATTCTACTAGGTGTTTTTATGTTATCACAGAGATCAGGAAGGGCAGGATAAGTGACCACTCTACTAAGCTCTACAGGAGCAGAAGCATTAACTAAATGAAGAGAATCGGCAAATACCTACTCATGAAGTGAATGGTATCTCTGGAATGGCAGGACTAACAGCCTAATGTAAGCTAAGGCTACAAAGGTAGTTTGAGGTCAGATAAAGCAGATTTATCCTAAGAGCAATGTAAAACCCTAGAAATGGTTTAACCAGCAAAGGTAACAAACTGTTCTGTAGCTCTTTAAAAAAAAAAAAAAAATGAAAGAAAGAAAACTGACTACAACACAAAATAAGTTACAGGAAAACAAGAATGACTCACTGGGCGTGAGCCACTTAGGAGCCACTACCAAAGTTCAGGTAAAAATACTGAGCATTTCAAAAAGGGCAATGAAGGTATAGTTTTATTCTTTTTTTTTTTTTTTTTTTTTTTGGTTTTTCGTAGTCTCAGGTGGCCTTGAACTAACTTATGATGACCCTCCTCCTACCTCTGCCTCCCAAGTGCTGGGATTAAAGGAGTGCACCACCACGCCTGGCTAGTTTTATTCTTTTTTAATTAAATATTTGAAAGAGGCACAAAAGCAGAGACAAAATGGGCATGCCAAGACCTCCTGCCTCTGCCAATGAACCCCAGATGCATGTGCCACTTTGTCCAACTGGCTTTATGTAAGTAGTGGGAAATCATACTGAGCCATCTCTCCAGCCCTGTAGTTTCAATTCTACTCACTATTACCATAAACACAGGAGAGCCAGAGCAAAACAGACTAAATAAGCAGAGACCTCCCTGCCATTGTGGGCTTATCGTCTAGTAAGGAGAGAGAAATAAAGTACCATTTATTTCAGCTGACTGTAAAATATGATGAAGAAAAATAAGGCAGGAAAAGAATGGAAGGAGAGGTTGTCTCATTGTCCACAGAATCAGGAAGAATTAGATTCTAAACAGAATGAAAAGGTACAATGATATCTGAATGTGAGGGTCTTAGGCTAGATGGCAATAAGCAATGAGATACCTGGAACAAGAGAGAAAGCTAAGGAACCTGCAGGAAATAGAAATATAATGTCCCTGTCTTTATTCTTGCCAGTGACCTTACACAAGCGAGCACCAAAGACTTTTCTCAGAGCACTTCTGGAAATTCCCTCACAACTTCCAGGACGGAAGTGGAAACCAGAAGACTGGATTAAGACAAAACTGTTTAGATCCCAACTCCTCTATATTATTCATATCCTCCTTTCTATAAACTCCAGTTAGATTATCTTTTGCCAACACCCCCAAAATTTAGACAAGTGCCTGACACACAGCACACACAAGACAGACATGTAGTTTGTTTAGAGAATACATGAAAAACGATGCATAATTGAGATTTTAAATGTGTTCATATAGAGCCCTGGCATGTATTCTGTCTCTTTCTCTCAAACAAATTTAAAAAAACATTACCAACCACAAAGGAAGGGTCTCACTCTAGCCCAGGCTAACCTAGAATTCACTAGGTAGTCTCAAGGTGGCCTCAAAAACAACAGCATTCCTACCTCTGCCTCCTGAATGCTGAATTATTATAGTATGGCCTTAAAAAGTTAACTTTGATTATTCCAAACCCAACTAAAATTTTATACTTATATTCTAAAATTTAAATTGAGAATGCTATTAAACAAATTGCTTATAAAAAAATACATACCTTTCTCTTACAAAATCTGCTAGTTCCTTAGTTGATATCTGTCCATGTTTCATATTATGGTAGAGGACATCAAAGCCACTATTTTTTTCCCCCTGAAATTCAGAAAAATATGTAAATGAAAAACAAAAATTAAACTGAGAATATCAAACCCCTACATTAATTATTGCATGATTCCTATGCTTAGTAAGCCATTTTCCCTAACTATTATTAAATTTTAAATTATATAAAAACAACTCTATATGCTTTGGTAAAATATATATATGTATGTATGTATGTATGTATGTATGTATGTATATGTGTGTGTGTGTGTGTATAAATTTTTTTTTTGGTTTTTTGAGGTAGGGTCTCACTCTGGTCCAGGCTGACCTGGAATTAAACTCTGTAGTCACACACACACACGCACATATACTGAGCACAATATAAGAAATATGCAGCATAAATCAGAAAAGAGTACAAACACAGACATCTTTTTTGCTTCTTTATCTCCGCTTTTTTTTTTGTTTGTTTGTTTTTTCAAGGTAGGGTCTCGCTCTAGCTCAGGCTGACCTAAAATTCACTCTGGAGTCTCAGGGTGGCTTCAAACTCACAGTGATCCTCCTACTTCTGCCTCCCGAGTGCTGGGATCAAAGGTGTGTGCCACCACACCCCAACTCTCCACTTAGATTTTTTTAATATTTTAATTTTTATTTATTTATTTGACAGAGAAAGAAGGAGGGAGGGAGGGAGGAAGGAAGGTAAAGAGAGTGAGAGAATGGGCATACCAGGGCCTCCCTTGCAAATGAACTCCAGACACGTGTAGCCCCTTGTGCATCTGGCTAACATGGGTCCTGGGGCATCGAACCAGGGCCCTTTGGCTTTGCAGGCAAACGTCTTAACCGCTAAGCCATCCCTCCAGCCCAATTTTTAAAGATATTTTTATGTATTTGTTTGTGAACAGAGAGAGTGAGTTAGTATCAGTATGGGAGCAATAGGACCTCCTGACACTGCAGACTCTATATGCATGCACCATTTGGGACATCTGGCTTTATCTGGTGTAGCAGTCAGCTTCTCATGGTTAGTTAAAAACACCCAACCAGGACTGGAATGATGGCTTAGTGGTTAAGACGTTAAGGTGCTTGCCTGCAAAGCCAAAGGACTCAGTACAGTTCCCCAAAACCCATGTAACCTACATGCACAAGGTGGCGTATGATCTGGAGTTCGTTTGCAGTGGCTAGAGGCCCTGGTGTGCCCATTCTCTGTCTCTCTGCCTCTTTCTCTCTCTCAAAAAAATAAAAATAAAGTATCTAAAAAAGGGCTGGGCGTGATGTCACATGCCTTTAATCTCAGCACTTGGGAGTCAGAAGTAGGAGGATCTCTGTGAGTTCAAGGCCAGCCTGAGACTACCCAGTGAATTCCAGATCAGCCTGGACTAGAGTGAGACCCTGCCTTGAAAACCAAACAAACAAACAAAAAGCACCCAACCAAGGGCAGCTTGTGGCTTACAGCTTACAGCTTATTTGGCTTAGCTCCATGATGTCAAGGGAAAACGATGGTATGAGCAGAGGGTGGACATCACCTCCCGGCCGACATCAGGTGGACAACAGCAGCAGGAGTGTGCGGCAAATACTGGCAAGGGGAAGCTGGCTATAATACCCATAATTCCTAAACTGCCACCAGCTGAGGACCTAGCACTCAGAACACCTAAGTTTATGGAGGACACCTGAATCAAACCACCACATTCCATCCCTGACCCCCACAAATGGATAACCATCCATGAGGTAAAATGCAGTGCATTCAGTCCAACTTTAAAAGTCCCTATAGTTATTATTAATCCCAATGATGTTCAAACATCCCCATAGTCCAAATTCTTTTAACTGAGCTATAATACCAATAATCATAATGGCACAGAATAAACAGTCACACTGCAAAATATGGCACTGCACATAGCAAAGAAATTTTCAACCAATACAAGATTTAAAACAAACAGGGCGCTGGGAGTGGTGGCACACACCTTTAATGCCAGCAGAGATAAGAGGATCGCAGTGAGTTCAAGGCCACCTTGAGACTGCGTTGTGAATTCCAGATCAGCCTGGGATAGAGTGAGACCCTACCTCGAAAAACCAAAACAAACAAACAGGGCAAATATTAAGCTCTGTAGCTCTAAGTCCAACAACTCTAATTTCAAAGTCAGATAATTCTAACTAGTGAAAAGTCTCTGGAGTTCCAATTCCACCCCTCCAGCTAGACTACTCACAATACTGGAAAACTTCATCCAATACCGGCAGCTTTCCTTGGCAGCCATCCCATAGTCCTAGCATCTCTGCTGGGTCTCCATTTCAACCCACAGTTCATCCTCAGGTCTCCATGCAGATAATCCAACAAGCCTGCTTCACACTGTCCATGGCCATTTCCAAACAACAAAACCATGTTGCAAATTCAATGACCTTCTCTTTGCTGCATTTGCTATGCTACACAATACCAGGTGGGCTACCAATTTGTTAATCAGGGGGGAATGAATATGAGTTTGAAGAGCAGGATACCCCTTCAGCATTCAGGGTCCTTACTTCAAGAGTCCACATTCTTCCTGTTGTTCCAATGCAGGTCAGCTGGTCCAATCTGAAAGGTTGTATGTAATCTCTCAATTGCAGCTGAATGCAGCTTCAGTCCAAAGATGCCATTTCCATCTGTGCCTTATCCCAGTGTTCACACCAGACTATTTCTACACAAGGCAACCCTACACAAATTCTCAGGACATGGGCATAACAGCAAGTCACAGAAATTGCTTCTAGCCCAGTCCATGCAAAGCTCTCTTACCCTCATAAACCAAACCTCACAGCCCATAGTTCTTACTGCATTCAGGTCTTTCAACTCTGACCAGAATGGTCCATCAAGCTGTACTTACAGCACTGCAAGACATTTCTTAGGTAAAGGTTTAAAATTCATCCACATTTCTCCCACAAATCAGTTCTGAAAGTCCAAATGGCCATACAGTCAGGTTTCTAAAAGCAATGACTCCAGTCTTGGTACCAATTTTAAATGTTGCAGTCAGGTTCTTATTGCTGCTAAAAAGCCCCCAACCAAGAGCAGCTTACTGGAGAAAAGGGTTTATTGTGGTTTACAGACTCAAAGGGGAAGCTCCATGATGGCAGGGGAAAATGATGGCATAAGCAGAGGATGGGCATCACTCCCTGACCAACATCAGGTGGACAAGAGCAGCAGGAGAGTGTGCCAAACACTAGCAAGGGAAAGCTGGCTATTAACACCCATAAGCAAGCCCGCCCCCAACAACACACTGCCTCAAGGAAGCTCCAATTCCCAAACTGCTACCAGCTGGGGACCTATGTTCAGAACACGTAAGTTTCTGGGGGATACCTGAATCAAACCACCACACATGAGTACTAGGAAACAGAACCCAAGGCTAGCAGTCTTTGCAAGCAAGTGCCTTTAACTGCTGAGCCATCTTCCCAGCCCACCGATTCTTTTAAAAATACTTTTATTTTTTGACAATTTTATAGTACAAGCAATATACTTTGGTCATATTCAACCCCTCATTATACTCCCTTGTTGCCCTCCTACTCCCAGTGAACCCTTACTTTCCAACCAGTCCCCCTCCTACTTTCATGCTGAATTTAATCAGGGTCGCTTGCATGAATATGGGTTGGGGGTCCCTTACAGACAACTTACTTCTCTCCTCTCTCTCTGCCTCTTCCTTCTCTCTCTAATAAATAAATATTTTTAAAAATTAAAGAAAAACAAGGAGTTGATTATCTGCTTGGTCTTTAACTAATGAGATGTTAACAAAATGAGATTTTTTTAATAAATATTTTATTTTTATTTTTATTTATTTATTTGAGAGCGACAGACAGAGAGAGAGGCAGATAGAAAAGAATGGGCATGCCAGGGCCTCCAGCCACTGTGAACGAACTCAAGAATCGTGCTCCCTCTTGTGCATCTGGCTAACGTGGGTCCTGGGGAATTGAGCCTCGAACTGGGGTCCTTAGGCTTCACAGGCAAGCGCTTAACCACTAAGCCATTTCTCCAGCCCACAAAATGAGATTTTAATCTTTAAATTTTTATTGATGTTTATTCTATAAATCATAAATTATTAAATCATCAAGACAATACTAGAAATGTGAATTTAATCTGTAAAATAAAACACCACTACTAAACTTAACTCTATTTACAGGTTAACAGTTTTTAATTTTCTTGAATAAAAATAAGATGCAGCACACTTGGGAGGCAGAGGTAGGAGGATCACTGTGAGTTCGAGGCCACCCTGAGACTACATAGTAAATTCCAGGTCAACCTGGGCTAGAGCTGGGCTACCTTGTAGGGGAAAAAAAAAAAAAAGAATTGAGCTGGGCGTGGTGGCGCACGCCTTTAATCCCAGCACTCGGGAGGCAGAGGTAGGAGGATTGCCATGAGTTCAAGGCCACCCTGAGATGACAGTTAATTCCAGGTCAGCCTGGACCAGAGTGAGACCCTACCTCGAAAAAACAAAAAAAAAAAAAAAAAACAAAAAAAAAAGAATTGAATATACTCATTAAAATAAAAGAAATACCATAAGCAAATATCACACATTCCAAAACCTAATTTTTCAATAGCTTACCAAAACAGGAAACAGGAATTTCCAGTTAAGCTGAAGTGACCTTTAATAAATTCATGAGCATATAAGCATGCAGGTGCTGTGCCACACATACAGAAAATAAAAATGTCATATTTGTAATGACATAAACAATATCCTTAATATTTTGAATATCTAATTGTGTCTACCAAAGGAATATAAAACAAGCCCGGCTTGGCAGCACATGCCTTTAATCCCAGCACTTGGGAGGCAGAGCCTGAGACTACAGAGTGAAATTCAAGGTCAGCATGGGCTAGAGCAAGACCCTACATTGAGAAATCAAATGAGGGCTAAAGAGATAGCTCAGAAGTATTTCATATTACAAAACTGTTTTATATAACATAATTAGCATGTAAGAGTCTAGACTAAAAAGAAATCAAAGCCATTAAATACAGAATTTTAAAAACACAAATTATCATAAAAACAGACAGCCTACCAATGTTACAGTCTCACCCCTTTTCCATAATTACCCTGGCTTTCTTAATTATGTGTTACCCTTAGTAGTCACCTTTCTTTTTGTAATGCACAAATCTAGCTTCCCACACTGCTCCTGAACTAAACTCTCTGTTCAATATCCACACCTGCCCCAAGCACAACTCTATTCAGATACCAAAATCACCTCAAGCTCAGAATACCCATATTAAACTTATGTCCCTTCCTTGAAGGAGAGGCTATTTATTTCAGAAATTTCGATAGCCAAATAGTGTTACTTAGGAATTATCAATAAAAGAATGAGGTCCATTTATTTATTATGTAGCAAACTAACACTAACAACAGTGACAGTAACACAACCTTGGGAACAGCACTGTCTACCTCATCTTTCAGGTCTTCACTTGGAAAGGAACATGCATTCTAGTTCACACCGTGATGCACAAGGCACCTTGAGAGGCCCTGGTAACTAAACACAAATACTTTGCATGGCTACAAATCCAATTCACATCTCTTCCTGTTTGGAAATTCATAATTTACTCAAGTCAAAAATTGCAATGACCAGCTGGGCGTGGTGGCGCACGCCTTTAATCCCAGCACTCGGGAGGCAGAGGTAGGAGGATCGCTGAGAGTTCGAGCCCACCCTCAGACTACAGAGTGAATTTCAGGTCAGCCTGAGCCAGAGTGAGACCCTACCTAGAAAAAACAAAAAGAAAAATTGCAATGACAAGCTGGGCGTGGTGGAGCACGCAGCACTAGGGAGGCAGAGGTAGGAGGATCACTAAGAGTTCAAGATCGCTGAGAGTTCAAGGACACCCTGAGACTACAGTGAATTCCAGGTCAGCCTGAGCTAGAGTGAGACCCTAACTTGAAAAACAAAACATAAATAAAAATAAAAATAATTCAGAGAGTCAGACTCCAGGGCCAGGCATGGGTGGTGCATGGCTTTAATTCCAGCACTCTGGAGGCAGAGGTAGGAGGATTGCCCTGAGTTCAAGGAAACCCTGAGACTACATAGTTAATTCCAGATCAGCCTGGACCAAAGTGAGACCCTACCTAGAAAAACGAGAATTAAAAAAAAAAAAAAAAAGATGCAGTGAGTCAGACTCTAGCCATCATTTTCTTTAATTTACAAACATAGGAACACAAATATTGTAATTTTTTTCTCATGCACAAACTTCAAAAATTTAAATAAGTTCAAATGAGTAAGTATATACAGGTCATAGTTAAAGGCGCTTGCTGGGACTCACTCAGTGAATTCAAGGCCAGCCTGAGAGTACATAGTGAATCCCAGGTTAGCCTGGGCTAGAGTGAGACCCTACCTCAAAACAAACAAACAAAAAAAGTAACATACCCACACAATGGACTATTACTGGACCCCACACAGAAAAGAACCACTAATAAGTTCTACAACATTGATGAATTTGAAAATATTATGCTAAGTAAAAGCTACAGATCACAAAAGACCAAATACTAGGAAGATTTCATTCACAGTAAAGCCCAGAATAAAGAAGTCCGTAACAGAAAGCAGATGAACAGGTTCCTTGGGGGGAAAGAGAATGGAAGGGAGGGGGGAGGTAAATAATAAAGGAATAAAGGATTCTTTGGGGGCTGGAGAGATGACTCGGTGGTTAAAGGTTTCTTTTTCAGGTGATAAAAATATTCTAAAATTTTCTGAACTAAGTCCTTTATCTCTTCACATTTCTTTGTTATTTATTTGGGAACAGTGTGTGTAGTTCTGGTGTCAAATTCAGGGGCTTCTGAGTACTAGGCAAGGGCTCTACTGCTTAGCTACACATCACCAGCCTCAACTGTACACTTTATTTTTTTATTTTTTTAATATTTTTCTTTATTTATTTGTGAGAGAGAGAGAGAGAGAGAGAGAGAGAGAGAGAGGGAGGGAGAGAGTGGGCGTGCCAGGGTCTCCAGCTGCTGCAAACGAACTCCAGATGCATACGCCCCCTTGTGCATCTGACTTATGTGGGTTCTGGGGAGTCGAACCATGGTCCTTTGGCTTCGCAGGCAAGTGCCTTAAACACTAAGCCATCTCTCCAGCCCAACTGTACACTTTAAATGAGTAAGTTACATAGAACATAACTAAAAAGTTTAGTTCTTTAGCTAAGTAAATAACATTTTCTTAATACATTTCCTTTCCTACACCTCCAGGGATGAAGCAATTGTTAGAAAAGTTCAATCAAAATGGAGATTTTCACTTAGGTGGGATCTTTCATCTGCTAACCTCAAAGCACTTTACAGAGGTAGTACTCTCATTAGATGTTCACTACGTCCTGGGGCAAAACATAACTTATTAAAATCCAATCCAAATTAAGTATTTAAATTGGAATGGGGGTGTATCTCAGTGATTGAGTGCTAGCCTAAATTCAGCCTTCCCAAGCATAGGAGGAAAAAAGAATTCTTAGCCAAGCAGGGTGGCACATGCCTTTAATCCCAACACTTGGGAGGCAGATGAGTTTGAGGGCAGCCTGAAACTACATAGTGAATAGCAGGTCAGCCTGGACTAAGAGTGAGGCCCTAAATTGAAAAACCAAAAAATATATATATATGTTAAAAAGTTATTTAAAAAAAAAAAAAGGATGCAGAGATGGTTTAGCAGTTAAGGTGCTTGCCTGCAAAGTTAAATGACCCAGGTTCGGTTCCCCAAGACACCCACATAAGCCAGATGCACAAGATGGTAAATGCATCTGGAGTTCGTCTGCAACAGCTAGATGCCCTGGCATGCCCCTTTTCTCCCTCCCTCCCTCTCCCCCCCGCCCCTTCCCCCCCCCCCCCCCGCTCTTTCTCTCTCTCTCTCTCAAATGAATAAAAATAAAGTAAGGATGCCAGGTTTGGTGGTGCACGCCTTTAATCCCAGCACTTGGGAGGCAGAGGTAAGAGGATCACCACAAGTTCGAGGCCACCCTGTGGAGACATAGTAAATTCAAGGTCAGCCTGAGCTAGAGTGAGATCCTACCTCAAAAAAACAAAAAAATAATAATAATAATAATGACAAAGTAAGGGCTGAAGGGATGCCTTAGAGGTTAAGGTGTTTGCCTGCAAAGCCAAAGGACCCAGGTTCGATTCCCCAGGACCCACGTTAGCCAGATGCACAAGGGTGCACATGCATCTGGAATTTGTTTGCAGTGGCTGGAGGCCCTGCTGTGCCCATTTTCTCACTCTCTCCCCCTCTTTCTCTGTCAAATTAATACATAAATAAAATTTTTTTAATTAATACATAAATAAATAAGTAAAATATTAAAAATAAAGTAAAACTGAAAAAAAGACCTGGACATGATGATGCATGCCTTTAATCCCAGCACTTTGGAGGTAGAAGTATGAGGATCACAGTGAGTTTGAGGCTAGCCTGAGACTGCATAATGAATTCCATGTCAGCCTTAAATTTTTATTTATTTATTTATTTTTGCTGGGCGTGGTGGTGCACGTCTTTAATCCCAGCATCCGGGAGAGGCAGAGATAGGAGGACCATCATGATTTCAAGGCCACCTTGAGACTACATAGTAAATCATAGGTCAGCTTGGACTAACTAGAGTAAAACCCTACCTCAGAAAAAAAAAATTTTTTTTAATATAAGCCATTAGGCTCCTTTCCAAATCCCAAAGACATTTTTTTCTGCTCTATTTTACCGTATAATTTTATACTTTAAAATATAAGCATATAGGGAATGGAGAGAGAGCTCAGTCAGTAAAGTTTACAAGATCTGCGTTCAAAACCATATACCACATCAGGTATGGTAGTGCTGGGCAGGTGGACAAAAGGATCCTTAGGGCCAACTGGCAAGCTAACCTAGCCTAACCAGTGAGCTTCAGGCTGACGAGGCCCTTCAGAAGCAGATGAGGTAGCTGAGGAACGACACAAGGCTGTGCTCGGGCCTCTGCAAACACCCTCATATGCACCACACACATGCACACTAACACATAGAAAACAATCAAACACACTTACACTTAAATTAACAAATGTAACTGTTCGCAAGCTTCTTCACTGACCTTTTTAACGGCAACAAGTTAAATACTTAAGAAAAACCTGGATTTTTTTCTTTTGAAGGTAAGATCTCCCTATGTCACTCAGGCTAGCCTAAAACTTGCTTTTAGTAGGCCAGCCTCCCCTCAAACACAATCATCTTGCCTCAGCCTTCCAAGTGTTGAAATAACATGTTTGCACCATTATGTGTCTGGCTCTGCTTTTTTATTGTTGGTGGTGGTGTTTTTTGTTTTTCAAGGTAGGTTCTCACTCTAGTTCAGGCTTACCTAGAATACACTATGTAGTCTCAGGGTGGCCTCAAACTCACAACGATCCTCATACCTCTGCCTCCCCAGTGCTGGAATTAAAGGTGTGTGCTACCACACCCAGCTTGGCTCTGCTTTTTACTTCTGATGAGTAAAAGGGTAAGAAGATAGGCAGAAGATTACACATAGAGGAATACTATGAATGAAAATGTTGCTTTTACCAACTTCCCTTTTCAATTTTAAAAAATCATTGGGGGCTAAAGAGATGGCTTAGCAGTTACAGCGCTTGCTTGCAAAACCAAAGGACTCAGGTTCGATCCCCCAGGACCTTCGTAAGTCAAATGCACAAGGTGGCACACATATCTGGAGTTTATATGCAGCAGCCCTGGCATGCCCATATCCATCCTCTCCCTCTCTCTTTCTCTCCATCTTTCTCTCTTAAGTAAATAAAAATAAAGTATTAGCTGGATGTGGTGGTGTATGTCTTTAATCCCAGCACTGGGGAGGCAGAGGTAGGAGGATGGCTATGAGTTCGAGGCCACCCTGAGACTCCACAGTGAATTCCAGGTCAGCCTGGGCTAGAGTGAGACCCTACCTCGAAAAACCAAAATAAATAAATAAACAAATAAAAATATTAAAAGAAAAATAAAAAACCTTTGGGAAGATTAAGAAAATGGTTAGGAGATACTTCCTGCAAAACACCAATATGCCTAAATGTTCATTTCCAAACTGCCTCAAAAATAAACATATAGGGGCTGGAAAAACTGTTCAGTGGTTACACACTTGCTTGCAAAGCCTAAAGACCTAGGTTTGATTTCCCAGTACCACATATAGCCAGATGAACAAGGTGGCAAATGTGTCGAGAGTTCATTTGCAATGGCTAGAGGCCCTGGCGCGCTCATTCTATTCATCTGCCTCTTTCTCTCTCTCAAACAAATTAATTAAATAGCATATAGTGCATAATGATTCAAATCATAACTGTCTTTCCACCCTTGGCTTCTCACAGTGATCCACCTCCCAACTGCTGGGACTAAAGGTGTGTGCCACCATAGCGGGCAAAGAGAGAGAGAATGGGTGCACCAGGGCCAATCTCAAAATAAAAGACAAATTGAGAGGGGGAGGGGAGTATGACGGAGAGTGGATCTGTGAATGAGAAAGTGGGGTGGGGAGGGAATTATAATGGTTTATTATCTATAATCATGGAAGCTGTCAACAAAAAAAAAGTATTTTAAAAAAGATATAGGTGACTGTTTTAAGGAGATCTTTTCATTTATTTTTATCAAGAACATATTGTGGGGCTGGAGAAATGGCTTAGTGGTTAAGGTGCTTGCCTGTGAAGTCTAAGAACACATGTTCAAATCTCCAGGTCCCACGTAAGCCAGATGCACAGTGACACAAGCACACAACATCACACATGCGCACGAGGGCTCCAGGCACACTTGTATGTAATTTTTTTGCTTTGTTGCTGTTGGGTTTTTTTTTTTTTGGCTTTTTAAGGTAGAGATTCATTCTAGCTCAGACTGACTAGATAGAATTCACTATGTAGTCTCAGGCTGGCCTCAAACTCATGGTGATCCTCCTACTTCTTGAGTGCTGGGATTAAAGGTGTCTGCCACCACACCCAGATTTAACATTCTTTTTTAGAATTTTATTTTTATTTGAGAGAGAACACCAGAGAGAAAGAGGCAGAGAGATATAGAAAATGGGCAGACCAAAGCCATTACAAACCTCTTTGTGCATCTGGCTTTTTGTGACTACCGAGGAATCAAACCTGGGTCCTTTGGCTTTGCAGGCAAGCACCTTGACCACAAAGCCATCACTCCAGTCCTCAACTGACATTCTAAATGCACCTGCTTTTAAATTTTTGTATGAATAAAAAAAATCATGAAGAACATGTTATATCTCTCATTTAAGATACTAAGTTAGACGATCAAGCAAAAACATAATGTTTATGCTCATAAATCCTATTAATAGCATATTCCAGATTTCTAAAAGCATTTTAATCCTCCCAGCTTTACCCATGTAATCACAGAGCAAATGTGAATATATCCCCCAAGTGCTCCAATGTAATTTAAAATGCAAGTATGTGAGTGGGCATGGTGGTGTATGCCTTTATCCCAGCACTCAGGAGGCAGAGTGAGTTCCAGGTCATCCTGGGCTAGAGTAAGACCCTACCTCGAAAAACAAAAAAATAATTAATTAATTAATTAAAGTGTGAGAATACCAACATAGTAATAAATGAAATGAGACTTCTATACACATTAAACAGTAAGATAAAAAGGAAATACTTCAGGATAAAAATACCTAAAATAGCGAGGTTTAGTGGCATACGCCTTTAACCCCAGCACTCAACAGGCAGAGGTAGGAGGATCCCTGTGACTTTGAGGCCAGCCTGGGACTACAGGGTAAGCACCAGGTCAGCCTGGGCTAGAGTTGAGACCCTACCTCAAAAACAAAACAAAAAAAATCTTCCCCCACCTCACGCCAAAAATAATACTTGGTGTCTCTGATAAATGATTCATAGTTTATACAGATTGAGATTACTGTGTAAAATATATTTATAAAGCACATACCCAAAATACATTGTGCTTATTTCCCCTTAAGTAATTATTGGCTATGGCATTCATTCTTTTAATGCTTTTACTGCTGAATTAAATAATCTAGTTTATATAAAATTATAAAGCCTTGTTAATTACTATGGTACAATGTTGACATAGACAGCGTTTGCCTCTTCCTTTGAGAAAGATGCAGTATGCAGACACTTCCTCAATAAAGAATTAGTCAATACCCTTTTAAAGTTACATAATCTAGGCTGAGGAGATGGATCAGCAGTTAAAGGCGCTTGCTTGCAAAGCCTAATGGTCTGGGTGAGCCCTGGTTTCAGTCCCCAGTACCCATGTAAAGCCAATGTACAAAGTGATGCACATGTCTGGAGTTCATATGCAGCAGCAAGAGGGCCCAGCATGCCCAATTTCTCTCTCCTCTTTTCCTCTCTCTGCTCACAAATAAATGAAAAATATTTTTTAAAGTTACTAATCTTTTAAAGAGCTAACATTTGTTTTTAAATATTAAGGACACAGTGTATATTACTTTTGCTGTCCAATTTTAACAGAAAAGAACATTTTCAGCTTCATCCATAGCACTATGCTTTGTGACAACTGACTTATCAACAACAAAACACCTGTTGTGGAGGATGTTTTAAATATATTTTTCTTTATGGTGTTCTTTATAGTGACATTTTTAATATGGCATATAATTTTTGTTAAACTATTTAGAAAAGAATGAACATGCTACTTTCAAAAGAGCTTAAAGAGCATTTCAATGATGCACCTTTTTTTCTAACAAAACACCACAATAAAAAGGTTTGTTTTTATATGTAGAGAGGAGAACAATTAATAGGCAGTTTGGTTAGAACCTCAAACTTCAAAGTTTCCCATTACCTCACTTTGACCAATTTTTTTTTTAACTGAAAGCTGTAAATACTTCATGTACAACATGGTTTAAACTTTGACAAGCTTTATTTCCTTTTGACAGTTCCACTTGAAACATTAGGGAAGTATTAAGTTCTCTGTTTTAAGCAATTATTTCATAAATGATCCTAAACTATGAAATGTTTAAGTTGTTTCACACATACAACCTATTCAATTATTTAGTTCCTAGACTCTTCTAACTCATTTAGCCTCTTTTGAGAATCTTTTATGCTTCAATTAGAGTGTTCAGCCCCAATTCCAGGCTGAGAAATAAAATGCAATCTATTTTACTATTTATTCTCATGGTCTCAAAAATAAAAATGAAGGAAAAAATGAAACAAATTATATATGGGTTTCAATTTTATTCCTGCTACTCTCTTAATAGGGTCAAGCAAGTGGCATGAAAAATATGCACAAGAATATTCGGAAAAGCATTATCCAAATTAGGCAAGAGCAAAACAAGGCTACACTCAATTAACTGAGAACTACCAACTTTAACATAACAATCTTTTTTTTTTTTTTTAAAGGACATGGGGGCATGTGCTTTTATTTATTTATTTATTTTTTAAGTTTTTTGGTTCATTTTTTATTTATTTATTTGAGAGCGACAGACACAGAGAGAAAGACACATAGAGGGAAAGAGAGAGAATGGGCGCGCCAGGGCTTCCAGCCACTGCAAACGAACTCCAGACGCGTGCGCCCCCTTGTGCATCTGGCTTACGTGGGACCTGGGGAACCGAGCCTCGAACCGGGGTCCTTAGGCTTCACAGGCAAGCGCTTAACCGCTAAGCCATCTCTCCAGCCCGTAACATAACAATCTTTTTAAAAGTGCTTCTAAATTCCCAATGCAAAAGCCCAATGTCTTAAAGAGATGTAATCCTAAGATTCACATGGAAATGCAAGGAACCCAGAATAGACAAAAATAATCTTTAAAAAGGAAAAAAAAAAAAAAGCCAGGTATGGTGGCACATGCTTTTAATCCCAGCACCCAGGCAGAGGTATGAGGATCGCCATGAGTTCACGGCCATCCTAAAACTACAGAGTGAATTCCAGATCAGCCTGGGCTACAGTGAGACCCTATCACAAAATAAAAAAAAAGAAAACAAAAACCTGTAGGACTTATGTTTCCTGATTCCAAACTTATTACACAAAGAAAGCTCCAGTAACCAAAACAGTACAGCATTGGCTGGCTTAAGGGTAAATTTTAATGCAGCAAAACTGAAAATCCAAAAATGAACTCAACATCCATGACACTTGCAAAGAGCGTCACAAAAACTTAACAAGGAAGCCAGGCGTGGCAGCACATGCCTTTAATCCCAGCACTGGGAAGCTAAATTCGGATTGCTGTGAGTTCCAGGTCAACCTGGGCTAGAGCAAGACCCTACCCCAATCCCCACTCAAAAAAAGCAGGTACTGAAACAAATAAACAAATATACATGCAAAAGATTGAAGCTACATCATTTCTTTGAACCACTCAGGTATTAATTTCAAATGGATCACGTATCTCAACAGGCTTAAACTATAAAACCCTTATCATCTGGAGAGATGGCTTAGTGGTTAAGGCATCTGCCTGCAGAGCCAAAGGACCCAGGTTCAATTCCCCAGGACCCAGTTAGCCAGCTGCACAAGGGAGCACATTACATGCATCTGGAGTTCGTCTGCAGTGGCTAGAGACCCTGGCATAACCATTCTCTCTCTCTCCCCCCACCTCTTCCTTTGTCAAATAAATAAATAAAAATAAAATATTTTTTAAAAACACAAATAATAGGAAAGTAAATAAACTGGACTTCTCTGAGACTTTTTTTAGGGGGGTAGGGTTGAGGTAGGGTCTCACTCTATCAGAACTTACTCCTACCTCTGCTTCCCAAGGCATGTGCCACCACACCTAGCTTTCTTGTGCATTTTTTTTTCCTTTTTGGTTTTCCCTGAGACTTTTAATCAAAATAAAAGTGTGCTACAAAGAATATTCTCAAAAATGCAAGTAAGGGGCTGGAGAGATGGCTCAGTGGTTGGGGCACTAGATTGCAAAGCCTAATGGCCTGGGTTCGATTCTCTAGTCCCCATGAAAGCCAGATGCACAAAGTGGCTCATGTATTGAGTCTGCAGTGGAAGGAGTCCCTGGTACACACATTCTTTCTTCTTTTCTTGCAAATAAAGAAGTAAAATATTTATTGGGTTAGAGAAACAGCTCAGCAGTTAAGATGCTTGACTGCAAAGACTAACAACCCAGGTTGGATTCCCCAGTACCCACGTAAAGCCAAGTGCACAAAAAATGGTGCATGCATCTAGAGTTCATTTGCAGAGGCTGGAGGCTCTATTGCACCTATTCTCTCCCTCTCTCTGCTTGCAAATAAATAAATAAATATATTTTTTAAAAATGTTTATTGAGTCAGGCACGGTGGCGCACACCTTTAATCCCAGCACTCAGGAGGCAGAGGTAGGAGGATCACCGTGAGTTCGAGGCCACCCTGAGACTACAGAGTAAATTCCAGGTCAGCCTGGGCTAGAGTGAGACCCTGCCTCGGGAAGGGGGAAAAAAAAAATGTATTGAGGAGATGAAGGGATGGCTTAGCAGTTACAGCATTTGCCTGCAAAGCCAAATGACCCAGGTTCAATTCCCTAGGACCCACTTAAGCGAGATGCACAAGGGGGGCACACCCATCTGGAGTTTGTTTTTAGAGGCCTTGGCACGCCCAATCTCTCTCTCTTCCTTTCTCTGTCAAATAAATAAATAAAAATAAAACACTAGGGCTGGAGAGATGGCTTAGCGGTTAAGCGCTTGCCTGTGAAGCGTGAGGACCCTGGTTCGAGGCTCGGTTCCCCAGGTCCCACGTTAGCCAGATGCACAAGGGGGCGCACGCGTCTGGAGTTTGTTTGCAGAGGCTGGAAGCCCTGGCGCACCCATTCTCTCTCTCTTCCTCTATCTGTCTTTCTCTCTGTGTCTGTTGCTCTCAAATAAATAAATAAATAATTTTAAAAAAGTTAAAAATTAAAAAAATAAAAATAAAAATAAAAATAAAAAAAATAAAACACTAAATATACATATATTTATTTATTTACTGAGGGCTGGAGAGATGGCTTAGTAGTTAAAGTACTTGCCTGCAAAGCCTAAGGACCCATGTTCCATCTTTACCCAGATCCCATGTAAGCCAGACACACATAGGTGAGGTAAGTGCAAGGTCACACATGCCACCAGGCAAGCATCTGTAGTTTGATTGCAGTGGCTCAGGCCCTGGCACAACAATTTTCATTCTCTCTCTTTCAAAAAAAAAAAAAAAAAACACGCACATACACACACACACACCCCATAAATAAGGCAACCTGAAGAATGGGTAAAAATATTTCCAAGTCATAAATCTGACAAGAAATGTGTATCTAAGGCCTGGCATGATGGTGCACACTTTTAATCCTAGCACTCCAGTGGCAGAAACTTAAGGATCTCTGTGTTCAAGGTCAGCCTGAGGCTACAGAGTGAGTTCCAGGTCAGCCTGGGCTAGAACAAAACCCTACCTTTAAAAATTTTTTTAAAGTAAAACAGGAAAAGACTCATCATTAGCCATACAGAAATGCACATCACAAGATGTTATTTCATAACAACCCATTATATTGTAATATAATTAAAGGACAGATAACAAGTGTTGGTGAGCAGATAAAAAACTGGAGCCCTAAGATATTGCTGAGTATTTGTAAAATGCTACAACCACTTTAGCAAACAGTATGACAGTTCATTGAAATGTTAAATATAGAGTTACCATATGACCCAGTAAATTCCATTCCAAAAGAAATGAAAACATATGTTCTCACACTTGTACAAAAATGTACATGGCAGCATTATTCATAATAACCAAAATGTGGAAACCAAATGTCCACGAGCACTGTATGGATAAATAAAATGTGGAATGAAATATTATTTGGTCATAAAAAGGAATTAAATACTGAATATACTACCACATGGATGCCTTAAAAACACGGTCAGTGAAAGAAGCCGTTCCTAAAAGCCCCATTTATATGGCAGGTCCAGAACAGACAAATACGTAGACACAGAGAGTAGATTAGTTGCCAAGGTTTGGGAAAAGGGGAAAACTGGGAGTGACTTGATAGCGGGTATAGGATTCTTTCTGGGGGTACTGTATTTGTTCTTGAGTTGACTGTGGTGATGTTGGCACAATTCTACAAACATATGATAAACTGTCAAATTAGACACTTTTTAAATGGGCATACTGTTTATACATGGAAAATGAATTGCATCTCGAAGCTGTTTTAAAAAGGGTAAAAAAAAAAAAACAAAAACAGTACCTTATTATTGTTATATTGTGAGTGGAAAACAAGAAGGAACATTCAGGCCAAGTATCTATGAACTGATTCAACTGATCAAACCTGGGCTTGAGGTACCTACGAATATCCACTTTTTACTTAACTGAAAGATCGCCCCTTTTAAGAGCTCCAGATCTTACTGAAATGAAGCTGCAGTATTAGCATTTGCAACTGCCAGGATCTAAAAATGCAATGTACTGCAGATACCTGAGTAAACACATCACTTTCCCGTACATGGCTGAAGCTGTACTTGCCATTACAAGAAACAGTAACTGCAGAGGAAAAAAACAAAACACCGCTCCACGGGGGAGACCGAGAAGTCTTTCTCAGAGAGGAAACCAATGCTGAGAGACGGAGGGTGTGGGAAGAATGAGGAAGGGAGATGGCAGTAGGGAAGTCTGGGTGCACTGAAACCCATGGAGTTGAGTTACAGTAAATTCAACTTTTATACGCTTTGTGAGCAGGCCTCGAGGCACAGTCCGGGACGCAGGCAGACCCACCGGCGGCCCAGAGGAAGTGCTGAGCCAGCCCAGCCGCTCCCGGGGTTCCGTGTGGACCGTAGGTGGGGGGAGTGAGAGATGGTGGGGGACATGAAGCCGGGGAGACCCCGGGGCCTGCGACGCGGGAAGCGGACGTGCCCCGGCGCCGAGCTGTGTGGCCGCGGGCCGCTCGGAGCTCCTCGGCCGAGGCACGTCTCCCGCTCGCTCTCCCGCCGCATCCGGCGCTTTTGTCCCAGCCCTGGCGGCAGCGGCGGCCCGTCCCTCCGCATCCACGGTCCCCGCCGCACTGCCGGGGGGCCCCCCGGCTGACAAGCCTCGGCGCCCGGGACCGCTACGACCTGGCGGCGGCGGCGGCGTAGGACGGGGTAGGGGGAGAGGAGAGGAGGGTCCCCGATCGCCTGCCTCCCTCCCTCCGCGACCCGTCGTCACCCGCGGGACCCCGGCGCCAGGCGGACCGAGCGGGCAGCGGTCCCGCGACGCTCGCCCCTGAGCCCAAAGCGCCCGGCACGCAGGCCCGAGCTCCGGCACACGGTGGCCTCTTCCCCCGCTCCGTCTGCAGCGGTCCCCGCTTACCCAGAAATTCTCGACGAAATGCGCCAACACCATCGTGCCGCCGCCGCCGCCGCCGCTGCGCCCGCCGCTGAGTAAACACGGACCCGGCCCCCACGGCGCCCCCGCCTTACGCAGCCGCCGCCGCCGCCGCCGCCTTCTTCGGCTTCCCTCAGCCTCCAGGGCGCATGCGCCACCTAGCGGCCTGCCGTCGCGGGGGAAGAGTCCTCCGACGCCGCGGGCTCCGAGCGCGCATGCGCGCCGGCCCCGCCTGCGCCGCGCGGATTCGCCCGCACCTCGGCGCTTGGCGCGGCTAGCTTGAGGAGTCTTCGACGGGGCAGGGGGCGAAGATGAAGGAACCTGGGGTCCCTGACGAGTCATCGGAGAGTTTTCCCCCTCCCCACCACCACCTCCGCAAAGACGGCCGCGGACGCCCGGCCCAGGGCTGGGGGAGAGGAGGAGCCTGCCCACGGAGCTTCCCTCCCCCCCCTCGCCGTCCCTCGTGGATCTCCCCGAGGCTCTTGGCAAGCTTGGGATGCAGGAAGACTTGGCGGGTGGCCACCCTGAGGAGACCTTTGGTCAACAGGGTGCCTTTTTCCTTGACTGGGAACTGAGAACCAAAAACAACTTCCCCGAGCCGGAAAGGGAAGAAACGCCCAGCGTCGCCCGAGAGTCCCGGGAGTGGCGGCGGGACGCCGGGCGGGTCCCCCCACGACCGCCCGCTGGGAGCGCGGGCCCGGCCCGGCCCGGCCCTCCCCGGGCCTCTGTGCACGCCGTCCAGGGTCATCTCGCCGGCTCGGTTGCAGAAAGAAGAAAGCAAGTTTTAACAGGCCTTGGCCCGATCTAGAGAAACTAAATCCCGTTCCCATGCCTCGGCTTTCCAAGGGTTAAAAACAAAATAATCAACCCCCTGTAGAGATCGCTGAGTCCACTGTGACTAAGTCAACCAGGTCCAAAATCTGCCATGTCGAAGGCCAACTCCACCACAGACCTGGGGCACTTTGAACTGTGGCATAACGCAACCGCCTTCACAGCCTGACCTCAAACAGTATGCGATTCTGCTTCTTGATGGGAAATTATCAAAAGTCAAACTTGCAAATGTCTTGTGTGGGTGAGATATAAAAGGGATAATTGGATAATGGTATTGTGGTTGGATCTTTTAGAGAATATCTTTTTAAAAATATGTATGTTGGGCTGGAGAGATGGCTTAGCGGTTAAGCACTTGCCTGTGAAGCCTAAGGACCCTGGTTCGAGGATCAATTCCCCAAGACCCACGAAAGCCAGATGTACAAGGGGGCGTATCCATCTGGAGTTCATTTGCAGTGGCTGGAGGCCCTAATGCGCCCATTCATTCCCCCTCCCTCTTTCTCTCTCTTTCTCTCTCCCCCCTCTCTCTCTCTCTCTTTCTCTCTCTCTCTCCCCCCTCCTTCTCTGTCGTTCTCAAATACATAAAAATAAAAAAAACTTTTAAAAATATGTGCATGTTAGCCGGGCGTGGTGGTGCATGGCTTTAATCCCAGCACTCGGGAGGCAGAGGTACGAGGATCAGCCATGTGTTCCAAGCCACACTGAGACAACATAGTGAATTTCAGGTCAGCCTGGACTAGAATGATAGCCTACCTCGAAAAAAACAAATAAAAATATGTATGTAATGATAAAGACATCTAGGATTTGCTCAAAAGGGGAAAATGAGCAGAGATACGCATTTAAAGAAGCGTGGCTATGAGTTGATATTCGCTCTAGATGGTTCTAGAAACATACTGGTCCACTATACTACAAGCTGTTATTTTTTGTATATGTTAATTACTCTTTTTTTTTTAATTTTTTTTATTTATTTATTTGAGAGCGACAGGCACAGAGAGAAAGACAGATAGAGGGAGAGAGAGAGAATGGGCGCGCCAGGGCTTCCAGCCTCTGCAAACGAACTCCAGACGCGTGCGCCCCCTTGTGCATCTGGCTAACGTGGGACCTGGGGAACCGAGCCTCGAACCGGGGTCCTTAGGCTTCACAGGCAAGCGCTTAACCGCTAAGCCATCTCTCCAGCCCATTAATTACTCTTTTTAAATTCTTTTTAAAATACTTTTTATAGCGTTCCTTTATGCCAACTTCTTTGGGGAAGTCAAAGTGAGAAATACTACAGTTCTGTCAGCCATCAATCTAGATCAACCTTGATGCTGATGACATAAGGAAATTCAGCCCTCCAGAATGAAAGCATTCACCCTGCTAAGGAGGTTGACATTAAAGTGCAAATATCACCAAGAACTACCCGCCTCCCTTCCCCCCCACCAGACTTGAGCAAGAAAGGCCCTTATCCCGAAGAACAGATATGAAGATATGACCTTACATATCATACACAGACACACACACATTTAAAATTCCACATGGGTGTCACTAACCATCTAATGCTAAACGTTGGCTCATAACCATAAATTCTGTCTCCCATGGCACCATTCTTCAGGTCCCTTATTTGTATTTTGTTATTGTTGTTGTTGTTCTATAGCCTCAAAAGATAGGCTGTAAATGCAGTGAAATTTTGTGGGTAATATGGTATAGTTACCCATATGAGAAACAGACTGTTTTGGAGTATGGGCAGATTTAAGTGGTGGAAGCACTTGTATTAAGAGTTAAGATGTCAGTGGGGGTGTGGGGCCACACACCTTCAATCCAGCACTGGGGAGGCAGAGGTAGGAGGATCGCCTTGAGTTCAAGGCCACCCTGAAACTACTACATGGTGAGCTCCAGGTCAGCCTGGACTAGAATGAGACCCTACCTCAAAAAAAAAAAAAAAAAAAAAAAGAGTGAAGTTGTCAAGTCCTCTCAGTTTGAATACAATAGGTTCTTGCATCACAGAAAGTATTGTTTGCCAGTAGTGCCAAGCATAGATTTTCCTTCTCTTAGAGTGCTAATTTGTGGTTGCAACACTGACTGTTTAGCATGGCATCCACAGTAGTTGTACATGCTACACTGATCTCCATTTATACTCTTACCTCTGGTCCCATAAATATCAGGAAGAGTGTGCTGTGAATATAAATGCTCTGTCTTTCAGGTATTCATGAGGTTCATTGTGTTATAATTGTCAGGTATTTAAGTCATGGAACTTTATAAACAATGATTACGGTGACTAACTTTCAGGTAAGATGGTGGAGCATAGAAAGAATGTGGGTGGTACCAGTCATGTGGCCTGTCATGTGAGGGTTCCAGGGATGCACAGATAGCCACACAGAGCCAAGGTCCTGAGTAGTCACCTCACTTAGGTATCCTAAAGGATTTGTTCTACACACACTTAGCCCTTTCTTGTCCAATTACATAAGTGTACAATTCTATTTGTCACCCAATCTCTGTCACCCAATAGTTATTCGATAAATGCTCAATGAATGAATGATTGAGCCTATCATAGAAATGTCAAGATGAACCTGGGTGTGTTGGCTCACTCCTATAATCTCAGCACTTGGGAGGATGAGGTAGGAGGAGTTCAAGGATAGCCTGAGCTACACAGTTTCAGGTCATTCTGGCCTAGAGTGAGTGATCCTGCACTTAAAAAAAAGCCAGTCAAGGTGGCACACACCTTTAATCCCAGCACTCAGGAGGCAGACGTGGGAGGATTGCTATGAGTTCAAGGCCAGCCTGGGACTACACAGTAAATTCCAGGTCGGCCTGGGCTGGAGTGAGACCCTACCTAGAAAAAACAACAACAACAAAAAAAAATTTTTTTAATGATGAGCTTTGGATATGCAATAACTCCATTCTTTTACACATGGTTTTTCTTTTGTGTCTTTATTTTTATTAATTAGAAATTTTGTTGTATGGACAAATCATGTGTTGGTCCCATTCCCCTCTTCCCCACCCTCCAAGCCCCCTTCCACAGAGGGCCCTCCTCAGTGTGGTTCCTGGTATTCACCATGGGGCTAGGGGTTATGAATGCAGCAATCAGTCATGACACGTGGGGGGAGGGGTCAATGGCTCTGGATACTCCTTCGTGGCCCTTACAATCTTTCTGCCCCCTCTTCCTCATTGTTCCCCAAGCCTTTCCAGGTGTTACATATGGTTTCTAATTGGCATGATATTCTACAACTTATAGAAAATAGCATTATTTAGGGGCTGAAGAAACGGCTCAGTGGTTAAGGCACTTGCCTCCAAAGCCCAACGACTGGGTACAATTCCCCAGTACCTACATGAAGCCACATGCACAAAGTGGCACATGCATTTGGAATCTGAACTGGTGGGAGGTCCTGGAACACCCATTCTCTCTGTCTGTCTCCTCTCTATCTCTCTCTCTGCTTGCAAATAAATAAATAATTTAAAAAAGAAAAGAGCAGTTTTAACTCCTGCTTGCTTTGTCTCATTATTTCAAATATTTTTTGTTTGCTTGGGTTTTTTTGTTGTTGTTGTTGTTCATTTTTTATTTATTTATTTGAGAGTGACAGAGAGAGAGAAAGAGACAGAGAGAGAGATTGAGAATGGGCGGCCAGGGCCTCCAGCCACTGCAAACGAACTCCAGATGCGTGCGCCCCCTTGTGCATCTGGCTGACGTGGGTCCTGGGGAACCGAGCCTCGAACCGGGGTCCTTAGGCTTCACAGGCAAGCGCTTAACCGCTAAGCCATCTCTCCAGCACGGTTGGTTGGTTTTTCGAGGTAGGGTTTCACTCTGGCTCAGGCTGACCTGGAATTCAGTCTGTATTCTCAGGGTGGCCTCGAACTCATGGCGATCCTCCTACCTCTGCCTCCCGAGTTCTGGGATTAAAGGTGTGCGCCACCACGCCTAGCATTACTTCAAATATTTTTTTAAATAATTTTTGGACTGGAGAGGTGGCTTAGCAGTGAAGGCACTTGCCTGCAAAGCCAAAGGTTTGATTCCTCAGGACCCACGGAAACTAGATGCACAAGGTGGTACACATGTCTGGAGTTCCTTTGCAGTGGCTAGAGGCCCTGGTACACCATTCTTTCTCTCCCTTATCTACCTCTTTCTCTCTCCCTCTTTTCTCTCTCTCTCTCTCAAATAAATAAATAAAAATAAAATATTTTCAATAAAAGTAATTCTTCCATGCCTCACTCAACCTTAAAAAATAGAGTACCTCTTGAGATAGAGGGATTGCTTGGAGGTTAAGACACTTGCCAGCAAAGCTAAAGGACCCAGATTCAATTCCCCAGGACCCATGAAAGCAGATGCACAAGGTGGTGGTGCATGTATCTGGAGTTCATTTGCAGTGGCTGGAGGCCCTGACCTGTTCATTCTCTCTATCTCTATCTCTGTGTGTGTGTGCCTCAAATAAATAAATAAATAAATAAAATTTAAAAAAAGAATAGAGTTTTTGGTTTTGTTTTATTTTGTTTTTCAACTCTAGCCCAGGCTGACCTGGAATTCACTGTGTAATCTCAGGGTGGCCTCAAACTCTTGGTGATCCTCCTACCTCTGCCTCCCTAATGCTGGTATTAAAGGCATGCACCACCATGCCCGGCTTAGAGTACCTTTTTATAGAAATAAAATAATATTGAAAAATACTCAAGATTTACTCTATCAGGTCACCTTTTGAGAAAGGGATTCTAAACAATTTGTCCTTTTTTTGTTTTTTGAGGTAGGGTCTCTCTGTGGTCCAGGCTGACCTGGAATTGACTATGTAGTTTCAGGGTGGACTCAAACTCATCAGTGATCCTCCTACCTCTGCCTCCAGAGTGCACGCCCAGCTAAACAATTTATCTTTTTATGTTTGTGTGTCTGTGTCTCATCAGCATATTTTGCCTTGCACTTGGAATTTTTCATCACACCTGTCATAAACATACTGGTTTCCGGAGGGAGGTTGTTGTTCCCCATTAATTTTTTTCCCTAAACATGGACATAATACAAAGCATTCCTGAGCTGTTAGATCACAATTTGATGAATGGCAGCAAATAAGCGAGAGAGAAAATGTAAATAAAATAACTAACTCTAGATGCCTTTGGTTTACAAAATATGGCTTCTCTGCAGGTTCAAGGACCAGTTTCTGAAGCAAGGCGCTTTCAGTTCTTAAAATGACCTTGCAACCCTCAAAGTACGTTACTCAACATTGAATTGCAAGTCTCATTTCCTTATAACTATGTTGAAAACTGGTTTCATTTAAGAAGAGTTGTTTATAAAATACGCTTTCCTATTTTGTTTTCAATATAATTTCACAAATATCCTCCCACTTGTTCCTAGGATGAGAGTGGTAGGGGAAAAGTCCCTGTAAGCTTCTGTTCTTTGCTTCAAGAGCAAAGAACATCAATGTGATCATCCTGTGTGAGGTGCAATGGTCCTCTGTACTCATCTTGTACTTAACAGTCACAAGTGACAAAAGAGCTAAGCTCTAGGCAGCAGAAGTCTAGAATTCTCTTGTTTTCCCCACTCAAGAGTGGCTTCTTAAGAAAAGCAAAGAGAGGGCTGGAGAGATGGCATAGCAGTTAAGTGCTTGCCTGTGAAGCCTAAGGACCCCAGTTTGAGGCTCAATTCCCCAGGACCCACGTTAGCCAGATGCACAAGGGGAGGGCACATGCATCTGGAGTTCGTTTGCAATGGCTGGAGGCCCTGGTGTGCCTATTCTGCCCCCCCTCCCTCTTTCTGTCTCTGTCACTCTCAAATAAATAAATAGAAGTGAACAAAAAAAAAATTTTTTTTTTAAAGCAAAGAGAGCCAGGCATGGTGGCACATGTGAATCCCAACACTTGGGAGGCAGAGGTAGGCGGATTGCCATGAGTTCGAGGCCAGCCTGAGACTATATAGTGAGTTCCAGGTCAGCCTGGACTAGAGTGAGACCCTACCTCAAAAAAAACAAAGAAAGAAAGAAAGAAAGAAAGGAAAGAAAGAAAAGCAAAGAGGCTTAACACATAGTAACCAGGCAAGGTATGATGTGAGGGCTGAGATGCAGAAACATGCTAGTCAGGACTGGGAAAGATGGCTCAGCAGTTCAGGCTCTTGCCTGCAAAGCCGAACAACCTCGGTTTGATTCCCCAGTACCCAGGAAAGCCAAAGGTGGCTCGTGAATCTGAAGTTGTAGCAGCTAGAGGCCAGATGCTCCCTTTCTCATACTACCCCCCACCAACCCCCACCCACCTCTTTCTCTCAAATAAGTCTCTCTCCCAAAAATAAATTTCAAAAAACTTATTCTTTTTAAAGAAAGATGCTGATCAAACTACAGCGCAGAATTAACTAAACACAATCGTCTAGGCGGCCTTCTCTCAGTTCAAAGCGTCTGGCCAGGCACACCTTTCTTCTCTCCGAAGCGCATTAAGAGATTCAGTCTACTCGCTGATGGGGATCATGTGCCCTCCAGAATGAGATGCACTTACTTCCTTTATTTTAGGTTTGTTTGTTTTTTTCAAGATGGGGTCTCACTCTAGCCCATGTTGACCTGAACTCGCTGTCACTCTGTAGTCCCAGACTGGTCTCAAGCTCACAGCAATCCTACCTCTGCCTCCCAAGTGCTGGGATTAAAGGCATGCGCAAACCTCGCCCGGCTCTAAGAATGAGATGTCCTTTTCCAAGGGCTCCCTTACCTTGCTGTTTGTGGACAAAGCACAAAATATCTGACAGTTTTAGAGGTTTATACTGCTAATGGCCACAGATAAATGGAAAACCAAAAAAAAAAAAAAAAATCAATAGGATCCTGTGCACTTGATTTGTTTACATACCTAAAAAGGAGACCAATGTAGCGGATGACCAAATGAAAGGACTGAGAGAAGAGGTCAGACAAGGAGGCAGAGTTGAGGCAGAGGGTCATCTGTCATCTGACTGCCATCAGAAGCCAGCAGAGAATGGGATGGTCTGGCGAATCGTTGAAAACTATCACACCAACTGTTGTGTGGAAAGGGATTGTAGTGGACATTCAAAAGACAGTAAAGTGCTCTCTTGCAGTCAAGGTGAGAGTGATCACTCCAGATCTATTGGGAAGGTAAAGCAGACAGAGCTTGCTCCTGGATGGGACATAGGGTGTGAGGGAGGAATGACCCTAGGAGCTTTACCTGAGCGTCTAGGTGCATAACAGTGCCATACACACGGGAAAGATATGAGACAGGTTAGCTTGGAGAAAGGAAAGAACAGAACTATGTTACATTTGGGTGGCTATTGAAAATCCAAGTGGAAAACTTTTTTTGTTGTTGTTGTTTTTGTTTTTTGAGATAGGGTCTCACTCTGGCCCAGGCTGACCTGGAACTCACTATGTAGTCTCAGGGTGGCCTCGAACTCACAGCGATCCTCCTTCGTCTGCCTCCCCAGTGCTGGGATTCAAGGCGTGCACCACCCAAGTGCTGGGATTAAGGGCGTGCACCACCACGCCCGGCACTTCTTTTTTTTCTTTGTTTTGTTCTTTTGTGTTTTGTTTATTTTTCAAGATAGTGTTTCACTGTAGCTCAGGCTGACCTGGAAGTCGCTATTGTAGTCCCAGCCTTGGTGATCCTTCCACCTCTGAAATTAAAGGTACCTGCTACCACACCCGGCTCAAGTGGAAAACATTTCTAACATTTGATATTTTACTGGAGCTCAGGGCCTGTTGGATTCAAGATATGAACTGGGGCTGGAGAAAGCTCAACTGGTAAAGCATACCTCAGTTCAATCCCCAGAACCCACATAAATAAATAAATAACAACATCTTTTAAAAAGCTATGAACTGAAGGGTTATTAGCATTTGTGACACTTGATAAGATCACATAAAAGACAGAGGAAGGAAAAGCCAGGCCTAAGAATCCAGGTTTGATTCTCCCAAGTACCCATGTAAGCCAGAAGCACAAAGTGGTGCATATATCTGGAGTTCATTTGCAGTGACTAGAGGCCCTGGCATGCCCATTCCCTCCTTTCTCTATCTCTTTCTCTCTGTCAAATAAATAAGTAAAATCAAAGTATTTAAGCTGGGCATTGTGGTGCACGCCTTTAATCCCAGCACTCGGGAGGCAGAGTAGGAGGATCACTGTGAGTTCGAGGCCACCCTGAGACTACATAGTTAGTTCTAGGTCAACCTGGATCTGAGTGAGACCCTACCTCAAAAAAAACAAAACAAAAGTATCTAAAATTAAAAAATATCAGGGATATGAGATAACACGGAAGCCAAGAATAGAAAATGTTTTAAAGGGGCTGAAGAGATTAGTGGCTAAGGCACTTGCCAGCAAAGCCTAACAACTTGAGTTCAATTCCCCAGTACCCACTTAAAGCCACCTACACAAAGTGGTGCATGAGTCTGGAGTTCATTTGCAGTGGCTGGAGGCCTTGGTGTGCCCATTCTCTCAGTCTGTCTCTCTTTATCTTTGCTCGCAAATAGATTTAAAAAAAAAATGTTTTAAGTGCTTAATAGATTATAAATGTGGAAAAATGACCATTGGATTTTTGCCAAATGGAGGCAGCCTTGGCAAGCATTGATTCTTTGAAGTTGTAGAGATATAAATCTGTTTGAAGTGAGTTGTAGAGAGAAAAGGAAGTATAAATAAAATATAGACAACTCTCTCAAAGTACCTTAGTGTAGCTGGGTGTGGTGGCGCATGCCTTTAATCCCAGCACTGGGGAAGCAGGAGGATCACTGTGAGTTGGAGGCCAGTCTGGGACTATATTGTGAATTCAAAGTCAGCCTGAGCTAGAGTGAGACCCTACCTTGAAAAAACAAACAAAAGAAAGAAAGAAAAAAAGGGGGGAGGGGAATGTTCATAAGTATGCTTGCTTGGGTGACAGAGAAACTCCAGAGAAGGGTGAGGAGACATAGAAGCATTGACCTGGACGAGAGGAAAGGACAGGAATTTAAAAGTGGAGCTTCAAGTGGAGTTTTTAGATTTCTAGCTAATAAATCCAATAGGCTCTTGATCAATTAGTCAGAAAAATAATTGTGTATCAATTTAATTGTGCATATTTTGAATATTTTATTTATTAATATTATTATTATTATTATTTATTTTATTTTTTATTTGACAGAGAAAGATGGGAAGAGAGAGAGAGAGAATGGGCGCCCCAGGGCCTCCAGCCATTGCAAAAGAACTCCAGACGCATGTGCCCCCTTGTGCATCTGGCTAACGTGTGTCCTGGGGGATAGAACCTGGATCCTTTGGCTTTGCAGGCAAATGCCTTAACCGCTCAGCCATCTCTCCAGCCCTAGTTGTGCATATTTTCAAACATTCATTGAATCCTCCTGTGAATCCTGCCTTGTCTGTACTGTTATCACAATCCTCTTCCCGCCCTTCTCTTTTTCTTTCTTCTACTTTCCCTTTCCTTTCTTATCTTCTTTTGAGACATTGTCTCCTATGTAACCCAGGCCCACGGTTCTTTTGCCTCAGCCTCTTGAATGCTGGAATTGTAGGTGTCAATCACCATGTCCAATTCCTGCATTTGTTTCTATCTGGCCTTTTGAACTAGAAAGCAAACTGGTTTACACACACACACACACACACACACACACACACACTCCCAAAAGGGTTCAGTATGCTGGTGTGGTGGGGTGTATATGTGTGGTATATATACATGTACGTGCAGCTGCTTGCACAAGCACGTGTAGGTCAGAGGACACTGTCGAGTCTCCCTGTGAACATGATGCCCCAGTGATTCTCACATCTCCACTCGCCACAGGGCTGCAGATGTGTGACCATGGCCGGGCAGTTGAGCTCAGGCATTCTCAGATCACCTCAAGCCCTCACACTTACGGCAAGAACTCTTACTTGCTGAGCCATCTCCCCAGCTCCATCCTGGAGATCTTATTGCCTATCATGTCTATAAACTCTTTTTTTTTTTTTTTTTATTTTTATTTGAGATCAACAGACACACAGAGAAAGACAGATAGAGGGAGAGAGAGAATGGGCGCGCCAGGGCTTCCAGCCTCTGCAAACGAACTCCAGACACGTGCGCCCCCTTGTGCATCTGGCTAACGTGGGACCTGGGGAACCGAGCCTCGAACTGGGGTCCTTAGGCTTCACAGGCAAGCGCTTAACCACTAAGCCATCTCTCCAGCCCATAAACTCTTTTTTGTTTTGTTTTGTTTTGTTTTGTTTTTTCGAGGTAGGGTCTCACAATAGCCCAGGCTGACCTGGAATTCACTATGTAGTCTCAGGGTGGCCTCAAACTCACGGCGATCTTCCTATGTCTGCCTCCCAAGTGCTGGGATTAAAGGCGTGCGCCACCATGCCCAGTTTATAAACTCATTTTTAAAAATATTCTGTATTTATTTATTTGACAGAGAGAAAGGAGAGAGAGAATGGGTGTGCCGGGGCCTCCAGCCACTGCAAACAAACTCCAGACGCATCTGGCTTACGTGGGTCCCTCCAGCCCTAAACTCATTCTGTACTGTAAATCAAATTTGTGCCACAATCCTGACATGGGTCACAAAAGACACAGGCCTTTGATGCAGACCTTACACTTCATTGTGAACATGAAGCATATTTGTCGCATGCATCCTGTGATCATAGTGATTTTGTTTGAATGAAGCACCATTGGAGTATTATCTACAAGTAAGCATGAGCTCTTTACTGCAGATATCTTTAAATGATTTCCTTTCTTTGATGAGGCAAGAATTCACACGGATACACAGCTGCTTTGTGGGTTTC